>NW_027491945.1:410000-641998 GCF_021521415.1 Bidens hawaiensis
TACCTGATATCTGCTCTAGCAATCTCTTAATATACTTTTATATTTAAAGAGCAATCTAGTCTGATTCTCACGCCGGAGGGTGGTCACAAGGAGGAACCCCCCCCCCCCCCCTTCTCAGTGACGAGCTCACGGTGTCTGTTTTGCAGGTTATCAGAAGAACCATCTTCAAAGGGTCTAACCCCTCGTGGGAAACATCTATCTAACCCCCAGGTTATCAGTAATCTGCCAGGGGTCCGGTTAGTGTTTCTTCATTGGCGCCATCCGTGCATAAAGCTAGAACTACATTTTTCTCCAGTTTTTTCAAACTTCTACAAAGATGGTTAGAGAAATTCCGGTAACCACAACCCCAGCTACTGGGGGGAATACCGATAACACAGTTTTTACAAACACTACCCCGGTTACCCAAGCCGGGGCAAGTGAAGTAAATTTTACGAACACTACCCCAGTTACTCATGCTGGGGCAAGTGCAGTAAATGATCGCCTACCAGGATCCACTGATACCCAGGTTGAGAGACGAAGACTCCTCCGCCAAACTCTCGATGAAGTCAAGGCATGGGCGGAAGCACGACAAAAGGAATTCCAGGCCGAGTTGAACGAACGCTTGCGTTCCGTACAACAGGCCGACGAATTCGAATACTGGGAGGATGACTCGGAGGAATCCGACTCCGACGCGAACCCTCGCCATAGGGCAAAAGGGAAGCGTAAGGAAATGGAATCCCAACCGAAAAGGCATTTTGGACAAGCCTTCAAACCAAAAACCACAGATGGAAGTCCACGAGACTTCTCCAAAACGATCAGACCAAACGTTGCAAATACAGGAACGTCCAAGTTTGCAAGGGACATTGCGGAAGCAATCGCCCCAAAGAGTGCCAAACAAATGCCTAACATAGGCACATATGACGGTATATCTGATCCAGACGATCATTTGAACAGGTTCATAGCGGGGGCAACCGTCAGCAATTGGACGGTACCCACGTGGTGCTACATGTTCCAAATGACGCTTGTTGGGGCTGCTAGAGCTTGGTTTGATCGTCTACCGGTCAACCACATTTACGACTGGGCAGACTTCCAGCAGAAGTTTAGCCAACATTTCAGCCAGCAACGGAAGTATACCGAGGAGCAATGGACAATCCTCAAATGCATACGAGAAGAAGATGAATCTCTGCCAAACTTCATCACTCGCTTCAACTCAAAGAAGCTAAGCTTGGGCAATATTAGTGAAGATCTTGTTCGCGCTGCCTTCATCCAGGGCGCGCATGACCCAGAGCTCATCCGCACCCTAACGGGTAAAGATGGCATGCCATCCACATGGGATGCCATCATGACAGCAGCAAAACGCTATGCGGAAACGGAGAAGCAACTGGGTAGAGATCTCCCACAGAGCACAAACCTCTACACCCAGAAGACGAGAGAAGACAACGTCCTCACCGCCCGATTAAATAAAAAGCGGAAGCTAGGCATTTGGCAGTCAAGGGTAAACTTTGACACCTCATCCGGCTTCCAACATCGATTGGGCGGAAAGGATAATGTACAGCTGCACCGAAACTCCAGATGGACGCCACTCACCAAAAGCGTCACTGAGATATTCGCCACTGAAGAGCTCCCGTGGCCAAAGCCTCCAATAATCCGACATCGTCACGATGCTGATCGGAACAAATACTGTGACTTTCACAAGACAAAAGGCCACAACACTGAAGAATGCATAGACGTAAAAGACATGGTTGAAGCATTTGTCAGAGATGGGACGCTCGCGCACCTCGTGGCGCAATAAAGGCTGAGCAGGCGGGTGCGTGTAGAACCCCAGCTGGGGAAAACACGAATAAAAATTCCAGCTTCAATATCGAGACTACATGCTGCGTAAAGAACGAGATCCCGAACCAGGTGCGTATCGGCTCGATGGCACTCCCATCCCAACAACATGGAAGGGAGCTCATTTACACAGTTTGCATGTAAATCAATTCCAATTTGTAAAGAAAAGGCCAAGAGCCACTTCTAATGGAAATGATTCTCTTTAGAACATCGAAGCTGATGATTTTACTTTTCTGAACACTAATATGACGATATTCACATTATGTGAAGTCGTTGCGTGGGAAGGCGGTTCTACCCGCACAAACCCAATAATGTGAAAAAAACCTTCACGCAGGTCAGTTGAAGGGGAAAGGTTCAGCACCCAAAAATGAAAGTGCCGGTCTATCCGCACGAATCATAATGGGGAAACTGAACAATAACCTATCAACAACCGCGCGTCGAACGGTTAAACTATGCAACACTGGTAACGGCATTCACATTACGTGAAGTCGTTGCGTGGGAAGGCGGTCCTACCCGCACAAACCCAATAACAGGAAAAAACCTTCACGCAGGTCAGTTAAAGGGGAAGAGTTCAATTGTCCCATTAAATGAAAGTGCCGGTCTATCCGCATGAATCATGAAAGGAAACCGAACACTAACCTATTGACAACCGCGCGTCGAACGGTTCAAAACAAAATTCTTAAAAGGATGAGGAAAACCTACACGCAGGTCAGATAAGGGTAAAGTTTCGCCATCCTACTAAGTGCAAGTGACGGTTCTACCCGCACAATCACGAAAGAGGAAGCAAAACTTCACCTATTATCAACCACGTTCAAAGGTTAACTTATCCTCAAAGGATGAGGAAGACCTACACGCAGGTCAGATAAGGGTAAAGTTTCGCCATCCTACTAAGTGCAAGTGACGGTTCTACCCGCACAATCACGAAAGAGGAAGCAAAACTTCACCTATTATCAACCACGTTCAAAGGTTAACTTATCCTCAAAGGATGAGGAAGACCTACACGCAGGTCAGATAAGGGTAAAGTTTCGCCATCCTACTAAGTGCAAGTGACGGTTCTACCCGCACAATCACGAAAGAGGAAGCAAAACTTCACCTATTATCAACCACGTTCAAAGGTTAACTTATCCTCAAAAGATGAGGAAAACCTACACGCAGGTCAGATGAAGGTTAAAGTTTAGCCATCCTACTAAGTGCAAGTGACGGTTCTACCCGCACAATCACGAAAGAGGAAGCAAAACTTTAACCCATTATCAACCACGTTCAACAGGTTAACTTATTCTACACTTGGAAAATTGCTAATTTAAACTAAGTATGCAAGTCATAAGTTTATAAAGCAAGAAACCCAAAGAAGGAAATAACAATCTTATACGCAAAAAGATTAATATTTCACAAACGAATTATTACAAGAATGGTCGGGTAACTACCCGCCTACGAAAAGAAAATAAATACATCTGTACAAGACTATCCTAGCAATGGGAAGGGATCTTCAGGATTAGGCTTCAGGGCCACTTCCACTTGGACCAGCCCCATCAGTAGAGCGTGGCAGTTCAAGGAAAGCTTTGAGGATAGCTAGCCCATCATCAGCAGCAGCAACTTCGTTTACCTTCTCCACCACCGGATGCGGGAAGGCGGCGTATTAGTTCACCGCTTGGTCATATGCAGCTTCGGTGTCCGCATCGAACAAAGGGAAGTTGGAAGGCGGGACGCCTTTCTCAACGAACCCTAGACCAAGCAGGAAGCCGGTCTTTTCCCCATCCTCATGAGAAGCGTTGAGGGCTGCGCTCATGGCATCATCGTAAGTAGTCTCTGAGAAGACCCGATGCACAACCTACAAAGAAAATATACAAGTGTCAAACACCTTTTCTGTGTACAAAAGAAAGCGTGAAGACGCAAAGCTAAACATACCTGAGGCAACGCTTCTCGAAAAAGCCATTCCTTGGCAACCAGAGCTTCTTGGAGGGCGGCTTGAGCTTGGGTACGGGCGCGTTCGGCTTCGCTTTTGTTAAGGTTGGCAAGTAGCACTTCCTTTGCAGCAGCCTCTTCAACGCCCTTAAGCTTCCGCTCGGTGTGATCAAGCACGCCCCTCTGGTCCAGGATCTCTTGAAGCTTCTTGGCATCCTCCATCGCCAAGGCATCATGAGCATGTTGGAGAGCCTCCAATTTGGCCTTGAGCTCCTCGTTCTCCACGCGTAAAGGCTCAGCAACGGCTTCAGCCTTGGTAGCCCTCTCGGTTGCGTTCCTCGCAGTCTCCTTAGCCAGCCGAAGCTGTTCGTTAACAGCTTGGGCAGCCTTGGAGCGGGCCTCGAGTCGCGCTTGAACCTCAACCTCGAGGGCCTTGAAGGCCTTCTCCTTCTCCGCAGCAGCTGCGGCCAACTTTTGGTTCTCCTCCCGAAGAGCCCGCGCTTGAGATACATCCTTGGCGCGAGCTGCTTTTAACTTGTCGTTTTCACGACAAAGCAGCTCGACGCGCGGCTGCATCCGGGCCTGGAGAACCCGAAGCTCATTGGTTAGCCTACCCTCCTGGTAGCTAGCCATGGCTTCCCCCAACGCACCATGGGGAGCAGCGTGGCGAGCCCATTCCACGCACTCCACAGGGGTACGAAGGGTTGTTCCTCGGCGTATGTTCCATCGCGGAACATACACTTCATTGGAATCCGACACTGCAAAAAACAAAAAAGCAGTTAGGAAAAAGACGATAAAAAATATATAAGTAAAAAAGGGCCAAAGGAACCCTACGCACCTGTAGGGTCTATAACAGGCCGATAGCCGCCGAACCCATCACCTGAACCCAAAGGAAACCCATCCAAAAGGTCAGGCAGATGGGAAGGTGGCAAAGATTGGCGAGTACTCCCATGCGTACCTGATGGGCCGGCCGTCGGTGCCGGTGGCGGGGGCATGGTGGCAGCCGCCGCAGTCGCTGCCGCAGAATCCGCAGCAATCGTAACCGCCGGCTCGGTGAAAGATGCTGTAAAAATCGCCCTTACCACCGGCGGTGACGTCATCTCGGCTGGAACAGTCGGCTCAAGGGACTGAGCAACTGATCCAGCGGAAGCAGGCGCAGGCGCCTGGGTCGTCGCCTCAGATAGGCTGACCGAGCCTACCGTCATCGGCGGAGAGGTACTCCTCTGCGCTCCACCCTGGAATGCGCCAACATCCACACCTGCGTAAAGAAGAAAATTGTTAAAAGACTTGGAAGATTAAACTACGAAGATAAAAGCCAAGAGTTGTACTTACGGGTTTTCTTGAGCTTGAACGTACGGACGGGCGGGGACGAACCCGTTGGAGCCGGTCTCTTGATGCCGGTCACCGTCGTCGCCATTGGTTCTCCGGAGGAAACAGTCGTAGCCTCCGGAACAGTGGTCTTCTCACCACCGGGGTTCCCCGCCACCTCTGCACTATCTGACTCAGTGTCAGATAGGAGCACTGGATCGGCTGTGGAGGCCGCCTTCTCCTTCCCTTTCCCGCCGGCAGCCCTCTTCTTCCGCACTAACGGAGGACCATCTGCGGATTCCTCAGAAGAAGACAGGATGTCAGGAATTCCAGCAGCGGGTACAGCACTGAGGGGTGGAGGAGAGAATAACGCCTTACCTGGCCGCGGTGGCTCAGGATCTCGTGGCCCAGCGGATAGACCTCCACAAACCGATCCGTTGTTTGCTCCAGGATGGGCAACTCGTTCTCGTCAAGAGCACGAATACCCACCCGCACGGGACCGTCAGCTTCCCGCGGGTACAGGAGCGATTCCAAATTGTTCCCCTCTGAAAGAAAAGAAACAGTTAGAAGACAAACTCATATCAGCAAGAAAGACAAGACATACCATAAGGAGTAGAGTTCAAACCGTATTCGAGAAGGATGGGAACCTGAGACGCCTCCTTCCATACCCGGCTCATCCCCAGCATCACCATCCCAGACTCCGCAAACCGGTAAACCGGAGATTGGACCCGGGATATCTTCGCAAACCACTCCGCCTCCTGGTAGTTGGTGGCGTGGTGGCTCGGAATTGCTTGACCATTTTTAAACTTCATGGCAATGGGGACGGCGCGGGCAGAAATGTAGAAGAACTCCCGCTTCCACGATCGGAGACTGCGCTCGGTCGCGCAAATCTTCAAACCCTTGATCCGGGTTGTCAGGGTGTACCACCCCTGGATGCACCTCCAAGTATAGAAGGTCATCAGGCGGTCCACATAGGGCTCAATACCCAGAATCCGGCACACCCACTCGAAGTGCCGGATCTTGGCAATCGCCATCGGATGCACCTCGGTCAGGTGCACACCGTGCCTCTCCAAGACACGGTACATAAACTTTGTCAATGGGAACCTAAGGTTCCCATAAACAAAGAATGCAGCATATACCCCGATCTTGCCACTGGGGGGCATCGTACACAGTCTGGTGGGGTTCAGGAAACTCAGGCTCAAGAGACTCAAGCATGAATTTCCTGACGACATACTGGTACTGATCGACAGGTAGAGCACACTGGCACTCGCCAGCAGTACTCCTATCGTCGGCTACAGCTTCAGCATCATGGGAAGACATATTGCAGAGGAAGAAGAAAACGATTTCGGGAAAATGCTTGCCTGAAAAGGGGAGTATTTGCCGGAAATCGCTAAGAAGAAGAAGAGAAGGGTGAAAGTGTGGATTACAAATGACCCTCTTCCCCTTTATATAGTGATCGCAATTAATGCGGTGAATTTAATGCGAAGGAGAGAGAAATCGAAGGTGCAATGAAACTATGACACGTGGCAAAGAGCAGGCTGGCAACAGCTGTTGACAGGACGTGTGCCAGCAATTTCGCGGCCACGCGCCCGAAAAATCGCGCCCACGCGCCTGAAAAAGCGTCTGGAATGACCATATAATGTCACGTCACCATAACTTCCTGCACGTCCTGACACAGTCAGAAGAGACCGTCGCACGACGTTTCAGAGGTTTGGACTGTTCCTATCTTTCCACCAACCTTTCGAATTTCAAAATTCAAAATTTGAAAATATTAAAAAGTAAGCGGGAAAATACCCCTTACCTTGGCGAACAAGTAACCGTAAGACGGCTGCGGGTACAGTGTTAAGGCAAAACCCTTCACATACCTAGCACCCGCAGGGAATTGAAGCCAAGCAAACCTTGGCGAACAAGTAACCGTAAGACGGCTGCGGGTACAGTGTTAAGGCAAAACCCTTCACATACCTAGCACCCGCAGGGAATTGAAGCCAAGTATTCCTCGGCAACCAAGTAACTATAAGACGGGTGCAGTGTAAAGGCAAAACCCTTCACATACCTAGCACCCGCAGGGAATTGACGCCAGGAATACCTTGGAAGTAAAGTAACCGTAAGACGAGCGCAGGTATAGTGTTAAGGCAAAACCCTTCACATACCTAGCGCTCCGCTGGGAATTGAAACCAAGAAGGATCTTCTGGGCAATGCTTGCGTAAACGGAAATAACATCCCCGCATAGCGGGAACGTCGAGAACCACGTTGTTTGAAGCTCCAGGATGGAGTTGGTGGTTTTAACATAATTGATCACTATGTTCAAAACTACCAAAACCTCATGGAGAGTCTACATAAGTGGGACTCAACGCTCCTGACTTGCGAGGAGGTTACAGACCTACCCGCATCATACCCAAAGACCAAGCAGGAAACTCGGGAATTTCTGCAAGTGACAAGGACTTCCGCGGGAAGAATCCCCATGGAAAACCTTAAAAAACCCTTTTTCAAAACCCTTTGCTTAAGTCCAAAAGTTCACCTCACTTTATTAAACACGCATGAGAAGAACATTGGACTGGGGGGACTTGAAGAAGTAGGTCCCAGCAGAGCCCAGTTGGACCCGCAAGACTCACCTTAAACAGGGACGTCTGCGCAGAAACCAACTGGATCCGCAGGACCAACCATGCTCAGAGACGTGACGTCCTTACGCGCAGTACGCAAGCTGGTCCCGCAGGAAATGCCTCCCAATGGTGAAGGACTCCGCCTGTCCCCGCAGCCTCGGATACAAGCCATTAGGGAAGGCCACCCGCGCAGCAAGGCTACACGCACAAGGCACTTAGCTCTCAATCGTTCAGTGTCACCTGAAGGAATGAGCGAAGCCGGGAACAATCCCGCACAAGGGCGGGAGGGGGAATACTCCCGCCCAAATAAGCCAGTCCGTACGATACGGTAAGATCTTCTGTACTGTACCTGACGAGGTATGGGAAAAAGATCTGACTAAAAGATACGACAGCTTATGGACAACAGTATGGCGAGCAGCATGCTCCTACACTGTATGTCACTATTAGCCGCTGCCTACTCACCAACTCCTGTCATACCACGTGCGTAGCCGGCAGTTGGTGGAAAAGGAATAGTATACAGCAGGCCTGGTCGCTATCAGCCGCTACCTACCCACCAACTACCAGCAGGGCACGTGCGTAGGCTACTGTTGGTGAACAGGAACACTGTTGCAGCCGGCCATACCTCCTTGGAAACCTACCTTCGGCTATAAATACCACAAATGGTATGACCATCTCATCTTATCATATCATATCACATTATCATCATATTATACCTGATATCTGCTCTAGCAATCTCTTAATATACTTTTATATTTAAAGAGCAATCTAGTCTGATTCTCACGCCGAAGGGTGGTCACAAGGAGGAACCCCCCCCCCTTCTCAGTGACGAGCTCACGGTGTCTGTTTTGCAGGTTATCAGAAGAACCATCTTCAAAGGGTCTAACCCCTCGTGGGAAACATCTATCTAACCCCCAGGTTATCAGTAATCTGCCAGGGGTCCGGTTAGTGTTTCTTCAATCACTTTCATTAATAAAATACTATCATTGAATGACGTTTTTCTTTGTATTTCTTTAAATGTGCTATGAAATAATTATACTCATTGTTTAAACTTGGTCATTTGCATTAAATGTCAAACTTGGTGATTTCCATCTCACATACACACACCGTACTAAATGATTTGTAGCTGGAATCCATTAATTAAAAATGTTATATATTGTAAATCTATTAAAGTATCTTATAGAATAATTGGTTTTTAACATTATTATTATACACACTATACGTGGAAAAAAAAAGGTATCTCGTTATATAAAGCCCCTAAGCTTTATCTCAACTAGTGTTAAAAAGGAAATGGAGATTTGAGCTGAAAACCGCAAACTCTTAAGTTTGAATCTGATCCTAACCGGATTTTATTGTAGTGGGCATTCAGGTGACGGGTTTTCTCTGGAACGGAAGATTGTGAACGTGGGTAACAAGGCCGACCCTCAAGGAGGACAGAGTGGTCGATGGGCCCTGACCCGACACCCCTGACTCCGCTAGGCGCAATATATATATATATATATAAATTTTTATACATATATATTTTTTTAAACTCAATTACTTGACTCATTTAAGTCGATTTATACAAATTATTTTTGTACAGCACAAATTATAAACAAGTAAGTCCATTTAAAAATTTAATTGTTTAAGTGTAACCAAAAACCTTTTTTCATAAGACTTTAAAAAAATTTTGTTTTCGACCCAGATTTATTTATGATTCTTGGAGATGGCCCCACGTTTTCTACAATCATGAAGAACGTATGATGTTGATGTTGATGTTGATTTTTACCATTGGGTTACTTCAAATAACCGCAGAATTTATTAGTTTTTTTTTAAAAAAAGTTGGTTAAGCTAAGGGTAGTGGGGCGCGACCACCTGGCTTGCGAACACCGCTACCACCTTGGCGCGAATGGGGGCGCGGATGGGGGGCGTGGGGCAGTCCGCGTGGGGTGACCATTGGGGAGGGCCGTTGGGGTATTAAAATAAAAAAAAATTCAAACTTATTATAAATATCACAATTCATTTTTTTTAAATCACCTATCTTATTCTCTTTCTCTCAATATTTCTACTAATACCTCTCATTTGATTTTCCAAAGTTTGTTAAAAAATCATGTCGGGTTCGGGAAATTTCAACTACAACGCTCAATTTCAGATGCAGGGGTTGGACTACATGTTTGACGAGGCCTTTCAAGATCTAATGGCATCTCAAAACGCGACTTTTTTCAACTCGGATACACAACCCGAGTTTTTCAATGATCTTCAAGTTTTTCAATTCACTTGCGACGAGTGGAAAGCGGAGGTGTTAAGAAAGTACGGGATGGTGAAGACGTTTGACGAGCGCTACTTATGGGACGTGCTCAAGAAGTGCTCGAAATGGATTATATTAGTTAATCTGGATGCGGATGTCGGAAAAGAATCGCCTAAACGTACGAAAACTAGCGAGTCCGGCTCCTACGTCTCTTCTAGCGGCTCGGAGACTCAAATTAACTTCGACCTAAACTTGTCCGAGGGCGATTTGAAAGTGCAAGGCTCTAGCCGCCCCCCGGGTAGGGAACGTGGGAAAAGAACCGCCGATCACGACTTCAGAAAAGAGATTGCTAGAATGTCAATTGCTCTCGAGTCGATTGGTCAAGCTAAACATAATAGAAACCGGATAAGGAGTTTGGAATTTCTAGCCAAGGACTTTAGCCACCTACCGCCATCCGACCAAGCGATAATGGAGGAAGAAAAAAATCTTATTCGGAAGGAATTGACGAAAAAAAATTAAAAACGCTATTTTTATGTATTTTTTTAGAGGTTGTTGCATTTTAAATTTATGTTTTTATTTTCCTTTTTATTTATGTTTTAATGAAATGTTTTAATTTAGTATTATTAATATTTATTTAGGATATAGTATTAAAAAAACCCAACCAAGCCCCGACTCATCTGGACCATTACACCCTTTCTGAGGGCTTGGTTGGCATGCCTAGTCAGCACCACGTGTCATGAAAATGTTGGTTCACTTGGGGCTCAACCAAGCTCCGTTACCTTCCTTTAGTTGTGTTGCTCCCTCTCACACACATATATACGTGCACGCATTTATATGTATATGTATATGTATATGTATATGTATATCCTCCTTGGAATCTGCAGAAGATATAATAAGATAGAGAGAGAAACTAAACAAACTCTTAACTATATACATACATACATACATACATACCTTCTTTCCTCCCTTGATATACCTACATTCATTCCCACTCTAATTACACGCACAAGATTTGATTCTTCCAGGTTTAACAGTAATCACCTGCCACTTGAAGTGATTTAGATGGACGATCGAGGCGGCGGTGGATCATTTGTGGCGGTCAGAAGGATTTCGCTAGGTCTTGATCGAAGCAACACTTGTCAATCAAATTCAGGTTTATTCCTTTTTACAGAAAACGACATTCATTTAATTCATTCTTATTATGTATGTATGTGTACAACTGTATTAATATTATTATTATTATTATTATCATTTCAGTTTTATTCAATTGTTGTTTCTCTGTCAGGAGTTATTTTCTACAAGTTTGGATCTGTTTCTTTTACATGATTACTTGCATTGATTTTTGTGGTGAGTCAGTTTGATTTTCTGTTCAATCAATTTATTAATTATGCTTCCACTTTTGGATTAATTAGGGATTTCTTTAAGTATGGATCTGTGATAGCTTGCATCAATTTTTACTTCAATTTGATTGTTCAATGTTATGTCATGTCTAATTTGTTCATACTAGATGTTTGATTTTTGATTTTTGGCTTGGAAACAAAGTGGTACTGTACAGTGTTGGCCTACTTATTAATATCAACCACATTGATGTATGTACATCTTTGACTTCTGGGACCTTCACATGTTCAATATGTCACCCAATAATTATTTCTGTGGATAATTCAACTTTGATTTGGTTTGGTTTTGAATTTGTGATTGTAATCTTGATTAAAGTTAGGAAATTAGGGTTCAGATGGAATGTTTACCGGATTATGAATGATTTACTTGATGAAGAAGGATGATAATGTAGAATAGATATAGCTTTGGTTGTACATAAACTCATAAAGCATAAGTTTTCTATGATTACAGCCGAGGTTGTAGCAGGATCAGCAGCATGGCTTGGTAGAGGCCTTTCGTGTGTTTGCGCTCAGAGTCAAGAAGATGATTCTTGCCAGTCGTTTGACTTGACTCCTGCACAGGTCAACTTTTAGACCAGATAATATCATGTGAACATAACTTAATTTAGTTAGTGAAATTTTATACTTAATTTTCTTTAAAACTAACAGGAGGATTGCTTAATGAGGCTGCAAAACAGATTAGACATTGCCTATGATAGTTCAGTTCCTGAACACCAGGTACATGATATACGGTTTGATAACCCGTATAAATGGATCGGGTCGGCTAACAGGTCAAAATGTTGTTGATTTAGGAATCATTGAGAGCATTGTGGAAGGCTGCTTTTCCTGAAGAGGAGTTAACGGGTCTTATTACTGATCAGTGGAAGGAAATGGGCTGGCAAGGAAAAGATCCATCCACTGATTTTCGGTAAAAATTACATTTTTTGTATTGTTTTTTTTTTGTAAGATTTATTATAGATTATATGTATTTTGATGACGTGGAGGTCTGTTATAACAGGGGTGGTGGGTTTATATCACTGGAGAACTTGTTGTATTTTGCAAGAAATTTCCCGGTATGTTCTTTATTTCAGTACATGTAATCAATGGCTTTTTGATTTATTTACTTGGTGTTAAACTGTTAATTACTATGTTTTATGCAGAAATCGTTTCAAGATCTTCTTAGAAAGCAGGAGGGTGATCGGTCCATGTGGGAATATCCTTTTGCTGTAGCTGGTGTTAATATCACATTCATGCTTATTCAGATGCTGGATCTTGAAGCAGGTCGGATAAATGTAAATTGTTCGTTTGGTCCAAAGTCAAAACAGCTAGAAATTGCAAAATTCATATTTTTTGGTATTTTCACAAGAAGTTGTGTTTAACCTGGTCCCATTGGTTTGGATATAAATGAGCCGAGCCCGAGCTCGTGCAGGATCAAGCTTGGCTCATTTTAATTTAAGAGGGCTCGAGCTTATTTACGCTTGGCTCGATTTGAGTTTTGAACTAGCGGGTCTTGAGTAGCTGACGAGCTGCTTGTCTCGTTTACACCCCCCTAAGCAGGGTATTGGTGGGGCCCATGAGTTTTCTGGTGACGGGTTATCATATTTATAAAAATAACCTGGTTCGCTCTGTTCTTTATAATGTTTAAGTTTCTATATCTAGTTCCTACCCTAAAATGAACTTGTCAGTTATATTTTATAAAGTTGGATTTCTTTACACCTTTGGTTTCTAGATGGAAAGAAAGTGACGAAATAAATAATTTTAAAGAGGTGTTCATGAGTTCTATTCTTTTGTGAGATAATAGTGTTTCTTATGTGCAGTAAAACCTCGGACTTTGGTTGGATCAACCTTTTTGAAGTTTCTTTCAGGTATACATTATGTCATTATAACAACTATATAATTACAATAGTAATCTTGTTTATTTTATAAAACAACTTGAGAGTTAATACATTTTGAATACCCTTTTGACCTGTTTGACCCATTGGAGAATATATAACCCAAATCTGTAACTTGAGGTTCTCTTTTTGTTGTAATTAATTTATTGTGTGCGTTTCTATTTAACGGACAGATAATGAATCAGCATTTGATCTCCTGTATTGCATCACGTTCAAGTTTATGGATCATCAGTGGCTTACTATGTGTGCGTCTTACATGGATTTCAACGTATGTACTCTTCTATTATCAGACGATGGTCATATATTTCTTGTCCATTTTAAAAAGATATTGTTATAAATAAATAACGGGTAATTTTTTTCCATTTTTCTGATACAGGCGGTGATGAAATCAACCCGACATCAACTAGAAAGAGAACTTCTGGACGAAAACATAACGCGGCTCGAAGATTTACCCTCCTATGCACTACTTACTAGGTAACAGTTTGGCTGTTTGCTTCACTATTAGTTGCAACTTGCAAGGTACAAAGATTCACATGGGCCATGATCAGACATGGTGAAAGATACTGCATCAACATTGTACCACCTATGGTTTGGTCTGGGCCGAGTCCTAGAGGTCTGAGTTTTCCTGCTTAGTTCCTAGTCAGTGTGAAAATATGATAAGTTTTATATGAGGCGTCTACTTTATGATGTAAAATGTTTGTATCGGCTTTATAGCGTCTAATGGGTTGGCTTTTGCCAAAAGCCTGTAGGAGGGCACTTGTTAGATATAATGGCATATGACACGACTAATGTTGTGTGAACTTATAGGGTTGCACACAAAGATTAAATGGACAACAGTCATATATCTAAGTATGATTTGAATATGCTCAATTCAATATTATAGGTGTTATTTAGATAAAATAATATAGTGTTGAACACCGAGTGTAATTCTTTTTTCAAGAACTTTAAAAACCCCTCCATCAGCAACCACCCTCCGCAACAACCCCATCATCTTCCTTACGCCGCCATCTTCGGTCAACCACCGCCGCACACGCATATGCATTCTCACTCTCCCTCTTGAAACCTCTATTTCCAACGAAAACAAGTTGATAACCATGTTGTCAAGTGTAGGATTCACTCGATTGCTTCAAGATTGGCGGCAAGGATAGTGATTGGGTGGTGAACGCCATTTGCAATCCAACACAAACATTTTTTTTTAAACAAGTATGAGTTGTGATTAATTTTTATTAAAAAACAAATGGTATGTTTTTTTTTAATATAAAAGTAAAGATATAAATAAAAAATATATATTACATTGATTAAATATGCATACGAACAAACAATACATTATAAGGGTTTGGATATGGTAAAAACCATGTTTGGGTAGGAGAAGTAAGAAACAATCCTATCCATTCATTATTAGCTCTAAGGGGTGAGATCATTCCAATCAATTCAATATGTTTTGTAATGTTTAAACGGTTGAAAAAGGGCAATTTTGTTAAAGTGTTGTTTTATAAAAAATGATACTACTTAAAAGTTGCATCGTCATTAGCAGTCAGACTCACCAAAATGTTCACTCCCTAATTACACTCCGCATTCGAGAAATCAAAATTGAAGACAAAATGAGGCAATCGATGATCATCAACGGCACTTCAACCAGTAAATGTCTCGATTTTCTGCTGATTATAGCGATCAAGGTAAAATTAAGGAACCTTAAATTTTTTTGGTCGTTCGAATTTGGGGCTGTTCCATTAAACTCCCAACTGCTTTTTGTTTTTCCGGTGAGGGTTCAAATCCACCTACTATAGAAGGAGCATTGGTAGCGGTTATCCATAAAGTGGTTGTGGTGGCGGCTTCGATGTGTGCAAACGAACACGTGGGTAGTCGGCCGGGGAGGTGTGGTTTATGGCGATTGGCAAATATTTTAGGTTAAATTTGAAATTCGTTGATGTACATGCGCAATTGACCTTTTTTTAGATGCATACAGTTGGTGTGACCAGTTTACTTGGTTTTGGTGGCGACAACGATTGGTGTTGATTTTAGTGTGTGCTGGCACATAGATGTGTTGGTTAAAGGGTGTTGGTTGGGCATGTTTTGATTCGGCATGTGCTGCTAACTAGTTTATGTTAGTTCAAGTGTTTGGTGGCAAATTTTTGGTTGGGACTGTGTTAGTTTGACAATGTTGGTAATCAAAATAGTTAAGCCAGTGTTGGTATGTTATTAAATGGTTATGATGTTGTATAAGTGGTTGGGTCATGTTGCTTGGGACTGTGGTTAGTGAAGTGAGCGTAGCCAGGATAGTTAGGCTTGTGTTGGTATGTTAGTAAAAGGTCGCGCGGTGCTGGTTTTATTGTGTTGCTGGTCTACTTGTGTCGACGTTTGGGTTAGCTTGGTGGTCTTTTTTTGTGTATGTAGTATTAGTTTTGTTGTGTTGTTGTTAGTGAAGTTTATTGGTAGGTGTGATATGTGTTGTTAGTAACATATTATTTAAGTTGTATGGAATTTAAATGTGATCAGGTAAGTGTTATGGGGTGAGTGTTATGATGTGCTAGTAATTTGCGTGATTTAAGATATATTGACATGGATTGAAGTTTGTAATGGTGGTGGTATAAGTTCTAAAATTGTAACTAATGGTGCTTGATTTTAGGAATTGAATAAATCATATTTTACAATATTGCTAAATTCTAATTGCTTAATTCTAATTGGTTCTTACATTTATCACCAAAATAACACTTTCTATTTGATCATTCCTCTACATTATAAACGATTATGAAGTCTATTCTGCTTGATTCAACTAGAAGATTTTGAATTGACTTTTAAGTAATCTCATGGTAAGTTTCAGTTCACTAAGAGTATGCTTGGTTGGAGGTAATGGAATGAAGAGTGAAAGAAATGGGAAAAGGATTAAATGGACAAAGGAATGAAATTGATCATTACCATTCATTTGTCTTGTTTGGTTAACCTATGAGAATAAAATGAATTATTATTTTATGTTGGTTTGGTATCCAAAGAAATTATAGGAATTAAATAGATATAATAAATACACTACTGTCTCAAAATACTTAAAAAAAAAAAAAAAAAAACCTACAATGGCGACAGTCAGGTGGCAGGGGTGGCGACGGTCAAGTGGTGGTAGCATTGGTAGTGATGGCAATGGTATTGTGGTGGTGGTCAGGCAACGACAGTGGTGGTGGCGGTGATAGTCAGGCAGTGGCGGTGACAACAGTTGTGGTGGTTACGACGACATTGTTGGCAGCGACGGTAGCGGTGGTAACACTGGTGGTAAGGTGGTGGTGGTGGTGGTGGCGGAGGTGGTGGTGGTGGTTGTTGTTAGGTGGTGGTGTTGTTGAGAAAGTAGGGTGAAAGAGGAATGGAATGAAAAGGGGGGGGGGGGGGTGGGAAAGGATGGTTTTGATGGAATGAGATTCCATGTGTAATAGATTGATTATTCCATTTCATTGAACAACCAAACACCACTTTTTTCATTCCCATGCAATGAATCATTTCATTCTCCCCAGCATTCCTGCATACCAAACGCTACCTAAGTAATTAAATAACACAATTATGTTTTTAGGTATGTAGTTCGAAAACCTACATTTACAAGGCTACTCGTAGACGTCCATCCTTGAAGAATAACATTTTCACACAAAAATAGTGACGTGGACTGTTTATGTGGTTAATAATTACTTTTAAATTAAAATTATTTTTTAACCAAAATAAACGAACTGAACCACTCTTTGTTAACAATTTTTAACAAATATAAATGAACTGAACTATTTTTTTTTAACAAAAATAAACGAACCAAACCACTTTTTAAAAAAAAGGTAGTTCGACTTGTTTATTTTTGTTAAAAAAGGAGTTTGATTCGTTATTTTTGTTAAAACAAAATGGTTCGACTCGTTTATTTTTGTTTAAAAAGTAGTTCGGTCTGTTTATTTGTTAAGAAAAAGTGGTTCGGTTCATTTATTTTTGTTAGAAAAGTGGTTCGGTTCGTTTATTTTGGTTAGAAAATTCGGTTCATTTGTTTTGATTTAAAAATGTGGTTCGGTTCGTTTATTTTTGTTAGAAAATTTTAATTTTAATTTATAAAATAATTTTTTACCGCATAAGCAATCCATGTCACTATTTTAATTTTAAGACTAAACGGTGTGGAGACCGTTTTACCAATGGAATGACATGCCTGGCGGTGCCAACGGCAAACACCGCCTTAATGTTGTTGGGGCCACCCAGCAGCGGCAGAAATGTCGTGGAAAATTCACCGATGAAACACCGCCCAACGTCACCATATTTCAAAAAAGAAAATCCATTTTTTCAACATATATATAACCGCTATCCAATGATTGAATTGATGTGTAGAATTCATGCTCTGTTAATCGGAATTGATGCTGGCTATGAATGACTGGTCTCCAGTTGATTGAATATGTTAATTTAGGAATGTTGTGAGGTTTTGATTTTGTGAGTGTTGAGCGATGGAGGTGCTGGACATGGTGTGATGGTGGAGGACTTGTTTTGGGGAAACGGTTGGTGGGTAGGCTAAGGCATATCATTTATATTAATAGATTTTATCTCCCGTATTACGGGGGTTGTTTTACATTATTCATTTTTAATATTTATATATGTATATTGGGATTTTAATTTTATTTATTGTAAGAAAGTTAATAATTAATATACTTGAGGTTTGATGATAAAATGGTTTCACAAATAAATGATATGTTATAATCCGGTTTAAAAGCTATCTGGGTTTGGTGATACTCATTACCCATTTATTTTCTTTATTATAAAATTATTTCTTAATTATAAATAATATCTTTTTTTTAAAATAAAATAGGATATTAATTTTTAGTATATTCCTATTTTATAAGATTTTCATATCAAATATTTGATGATATTATTTTTTAATATAATGAGATGTTATAACCCATTTAAAAGCTATCTGGGTTTGGTGAGACCTTTACCCGTGAATTCAGGTCAAATGCGTGAGAAGCCTTCATTTACAAATAAAGTAATCTGATAGCTTGAGAAAATGGTTGTTTTACATTTTTTGTTTTTTAATATTTATTTTTTTGATTTTAATTTTCTTTATTGTAAGAAAGTTAATAATATACTTAAGGTTTGATGATGAAAGGGTTTCATAAATAAATGATATGTTATAACCCGTTTAAAAGCTATCTGGATTTGGTGACCCATGACCCACTTATGTTTTTTAATATAAAATTGTTTATTAATTATAGGAATATTGGTTTTAAATAATCTCAACTATGCCCTATTGGTAAATATCAGTCTCAACTTTACACTTGCCTACTGGCAGTCCCAACTATTAATATATTTGTTTTTAACAGGACGTGACTAACGAATGACTAACTCCGTTAGTGATTTGCTAATGTGACACGCCTAGTTGTCAAAATTTGCTTATGTGGCAGCTTAGGTGGCAACCCCAACAACATAAATCCATCATCTTCTTACCTCCACTATCTACAACTCCTCTACCTTTTTTACTTCACGGCCACCCCTTCCACTACCGGCCATCGCCGCCACACCAGACTCTTTCCGCCACCACTGCCGCT
Organism: Bidens hawaiensis; assembly: GCF_021521415.1. Classification (NCBI taxonomy): domain Eukaryota; kingdom Viridiplantae; phylum Streptophyta; class Magnoliopsida; order Asterales; family Asteraceae; genus Bidens; species Bidens hawaiensis. Next base: position 428,655 of record NW_027491945.1, read on the forward strand.
ACCTAATAGCAATTCAAGTTTTTTTTTTCATAAATTTAAGTCATTTTTATCTGTTTCAATTTCATGAAAATGCATTTAACTAAACTTCTCAATCTAACCCTAATTATACTCAAATCATTGTTAAATTCTAGATTCCAAACACTTAACATATCATCATATATTAAAAATTAAAAAAAAATGATGAATTTTCATTTGGACATTTTATCAAACACCTGGTGTGCATAATCTTACCAGCATCAATTACACCATCCCAATCAGTAGCTCTATCTTTCTGAAACCGGTTCAAGTCCCAAGTACCCGAAACCCATTTTGGATCTTCATATTTCACACCCAATTTCGCCACGTCAACCGCCACCGGAGCTCCGTTTCCACCCTCATCGGAATCTTTCTTCTCTTCAACAGCAATGGCGGCTCTAGACTCATTTTTAGTGGCTTTAACCGACACAAGATTGAGTCTTTGAGGCTTAAGAATGATGAATGGGTTAATTGGGAAGTGGTTTTGGAGGATGAACAGATAGATGGAAGATTTGTGGGTGTTTCCATTATCTTCTTACTTGCCACGTAAGCAAATTTTGACAACCAGGCGTGCCAAATCAGCAAATCACTAACGGAGTTAGTCATTCGTTAGTCGCAGCCCGTTAAAAACAAATACATTAATAGTTATGACTGCCAGCAGGCAAGTGTAAAGTTTGAACTGATATTTACCAATAGGGCATAGTTGGGGTTATTTAAAACCAATATTCCTTAATTATAAATAATATCCTTTTTTTTAAATTGGATATTAAATTTTAATATATTCCTATTTTGTAGGATTTTCATATCAAATAATTGGTAAGATTAATTTTTAATTTAATGAGATGTTATAACCCGTTTAAGAGCTATCTGGTTTTGGTAAGACCCATACCCATGAATTTGGGTTAAATCAATGAGAGGCCTCCATTTAAAAATCAAGAAATCTGGTGGCTTCCATAAAAGAGGGAGGGGGGAGGGCGACCACATCGCGACACATAGAATTTTTAGGTTTTCGTTTATATATATTATAGATATTCTATACATACATAAATTATTTATTAAAAGTATATATATGATTAAATAATTAATAAACAAACTTAAACGACGAATTAGTTATGTTTTTAAATATATTACATGTAATATAATGTTTTTAGATTTGTTAAATATTATGTTTTTTTAATAGAGTTAATGGCCATTTTCGTCCCTGTGGTTTGCTACTTTCGCCACTTCAGTCCAAAATTTTTAATTTTGTCAATCTAGTCCTCATAGTTTTAAATTTTAGCCAATTACGTCCCATCCGTCTAACGACATCCAGCTACGCCGTTAGTTTAAGGGTATTTTTGTCTTTCTCCTTTTAATTTTGAGTTAATGGTCATTTTAGTCCCTGTGGTTTGATATCTTTGCCAATTCAGTCCAAAGTTTGAAAATTTGTCAATTTAATGTTCAGTTTAATTCAGTTTTTTTTTTATTTTTTATGTTTTTTGTTTTATAACCCTAAATAGCATAATTCAAGCCCAAAACCATCGAGCAACCTCAAATACTGGTATGCATTTACTCTGTTGACAACAGTAATCATACCCTCCCCTTATATTTAGTTTCTAGACATTTCCTAAAATCTTCTCCATGGTGGAATTCAATGGTAAAGTGGTCAAGGTAATTCCCTGAAATCGAATTATACACAAAAAACTAAAAATTATTTTGTTGATTAATGTATAATAGTTGATTACGACCCAGATTTTCGTTATGATATGTTAATCTCTAAACCCTAAATATTATGCATTCATCAAAGAAACGATTTTTAGTTTTTTCCTTACAATTCGGTTTCACGGAATTGCTTTGACCACTTTACCATTGAATTCCACCATGGGGGAGAGTTTAGGAACCGTCTAGAAACTAAATACGAGAGGAGGGGGTATGATTACTGCTGTCGACAGAATAAATGCAGACTTGTTTTGGGCTTGGATAATGCTCTCTAGGGTTTTAGAAAAAAACTGACTTAAATTGACAAAATTTCAAACTTTGGACTGAACTGGCAAAAGTATCAAACCACAGGGACGAAAATGACCAATAACTCAAAATAAAAAGGAGAAAGACAAAAATACCCTTAAACTAACGGCATAGCTGGATGCCGTTAGACGGATAGGATGTAATTGGCTAATATTTAAAACTATGAGGACTAAATTGACAAAAATACAAATTTTGGACTGAAGTGGCGAAAGTAGCAAACCACAGGGACGAAAATGACCATTAACTCTTTTTAATATTAATAACTTTAACAGAATAAAATTATTATTTTATTTAAAATGGAGGGAAGTGATGAATTTGTAAACTGTGGTTTATTTTCTTGATATTGTGAAAGAGAGTGAAGTGAAGTGGGGTATGATGTGGTATTATAAAGTGGGAAATAAAATGGTATTCATACATGATAGTCTAAGTAAACTCATAGTAAGTTCAGTTCACCAAGTAGCTAAGTAACACAATTATGATTTCTAGGCATATAGTTCGAAAACCTACATTTACAAGGTTAGTAGTAGACGTTCGTCCTTGAAGAATAACGTTTTCACACAAAAATAGTGACGTGGACTGCTTATGTGGTTAATAATTATTTTTTTAACCAAAATAAACGAGCTGAACCACTCTTTTTTAACAAAAATAAACAAACCGGACTAATTTTTTAACAAAAATAAATGAACCAAGCCATTTTTTTAAAAAAAAAGTAGTTCGGCTTGTTTATTTTTGATAAAAAAGTTTGTTAAAAAATGGTTCGGCTCGTTTATTTTTGTTAAAAAATGTGGTTCGATTCATTTATTTTTGTTTAAAAGGTAATTCGGTTTGTTTATTTGTTAAGAGAAAACGGTTCGGTTCATTTATTTTTGTTAGACTAGTAGTTCGATTCGTTTATTTTGGTTAGAAAATCTGGTTCATTTGTTTTGATTTAAAAAAGTGGTTCGGTTCGTTTATTTTTGTTAGAAAATTTTAATTTTAATTTATAAAATAATTTTTACCGCATAAGCAATCCATGTCACTATTTTTCGCCATGTTATCGTACATGCCATCATCCACGTCATTAAAACTAACGGAATATAACCTCGTTAGTGAAAAGCTCATAGGCGACCAATAGATCAAAACTTAGGACTGCTGTGGTAAATTTTTAAAGATTAGATTAACATCAGCCAATGAGACGAAGTTTAGATTATTAAAAGGGAAAATTCCCAAAATGTCTGATTAATGGGGAGAGATTCCATTTTTGTCTCTATAAATAAAAGTTTCCAGAATTGTCCTCTACAAACACGTCTTTGACGATGTGTTAGGCCTCAACACATCTTTCACGATCTGTTAGCCTACAATGCGCGTCTTTCACGACCTGTTAGCCTTCAACGTGCGTCTTTCAAGACATGTTTGCCCTATTAATTGTTTTTTAATATTACATTACTATAATTAATGTTACTCATATTTGCTTTTTTAATAATCCGAAATGCATAAAGTTTTATGAAATTCCAAATATACCGTTGAGATGTGCTTATTTTTATCTATGTGTTGGCATAAACTTTTTACTTAAAACGAGTCTGGTCAAATTTTATTGAACATTTCGATATCAATTTGACACTCGGTTTTGAGTAAAATTTATGACAACATGTAGAAAAAATAAACGCATCTCAGCGACATATTCAAAATTTATAAATTTTTTACAAGTTATAAAATAAAAACCAAATATGGATAAAATTAACTATAATATGTAATATTAAAAAAACAATTAATAGGTCAAACATGTCGTGAAAGACGCGCATTGGAGGCTAACCGGTTGTGAAAGACGCGTTTGGTCAGGTCGTGAAAGACGCGTTTGGTGGCCAAACAGGTCGTGAAAGACGCGTTGAGGCCTAGCACGTCATCAAAGACGCGTTTGTATGCGACACTTTTAGCAACTTTTATTTATGAGAACAAAAATAGAATCCCTCACCATTAATGGGACATTTTGAAAATTTTTGGTTATTAAAATCCAATATATTTTCAAAATTAGTTTTTGGTTATTTTTATAAAAAAGAAAAGACAAAATAGCAAAAGACGTCCTTTACGTTTGATCGTTTTTTCAGTAGACGTCCTTTAACAAAAGAAATAGCCGAAGACGTATATCATGTTTCAAATTCCTTTCATGTTTCGTCATTTGGGACTAACCACGTTAATTTTTTTCGTTAAATCTTGACATGTGCAAGGCATATAAGGGTAGTTTTGTAATTCTACAATTTAGTTAATAATCAAAACTAAAAGAAATAAAAAATATAATTCTCTCTCTCTCACGTTAGATTATCTTCAACATCTCTTCATTTTCATCTCCACCCATCATCTTAGTTGTGACATTCGTCAATTTCGGGTCTTGTTTGTATTCGTTTTTGTATTTGTTTATTATGTAAACCGACCCGATTTGTAAACCGAAGCTTATGTTATAATCAAAATGATGGATTTATGTTACAATATTGTTTCACACTTGTTTGTTGGGTCTTGAAAACATCCTACCTTTATTTTTATTTATTTATTTATTTATTTATTTATTTATTTTATTATTATTTTTTTTGTTGTTTTGTGTTTTTGTCTTGATCCATTTTGCATGAAAACTCTTGTGTCTCACACCCATATTTGACCACCAACATTACCCTATATATACACCACCTTTCCTCTTCATTTTCTCTTGCTACAACTCCAAAAAAAAAAAAAAAACTCTCTCAAACATCAAAGATTCAAGGTTATCTTCTTAAGTGTTCTTGAAGGATTTTGGTCTTTCATCTTAATTAGTTTATGTAGCCTTATTAATACTTGTTTATGGTTGTGCAACATATATATAATATACACCCATTGTTTACCTTTGGTAGTTACTTCTCCGATTCCGGTCGATGAGGTTTCGGACCCCATAAGGCAAGGCTTCATGGAGGACTTCGTGTCCTTGATATATATACATCTATATAACTTGTTCATACATATTAATCTTGCTTATTTTAGTTTGTTGGTCATGTTTACAAGTTCCATGGTTATGGGTTTTTAAGAGTCTATGCTTAGGTTTAACCGTAAATAGCTCTAAACCGTAAACCGAACTTTGTTACAAGTTTTGTTTGTTTAAACATACTTAGTGTTAGATCTAAGTTTCTAAAATCATTTTTACAAATTCTATGGTTATGGGTTTGTAGAATCTTACCTCGGTCTTAACCCGAAACACGATCCGAACCGAAAACCGAACTTTTGTTTAAAGACTTTATTGTTAACTTTTGGTATTTTTTTATTTGTACATTATTATGCAAGTTATTTAGTGTTTGGACATGTGGAAACCATCTATGAACTTGTTGTAAGATGAAAACCGAACCAAACCGATTCTTGCTACAAGTGTGTTTTTTTTATCAAGACTTGTATATTTCTTTAAAAATACTTACAAACTGATTTTTAAATATTTTCTTAAGTACTTGGAAATGTTGGATCCAACTTGATCTCATAACAAAGTTTGGACCGACAAAACCGAACACTCGCTTAACGTGCGTTGTTAGTTCTAAAACAATGGAACTACATACTTGGTTAAGTCTTATTAAATTTTATTGAGTTATCTCATAACATTCAATATTTTGGAAAGTTGACTTTGGGTTTGACCAATTATCAAGACCCGAACCGACAACCCGAACACTCGATAAAAAAAAACCCGTTTTAGTATCTTTATTCCAAAGGGATTTGCATTCTTGCATTTTACCCACCTTATTACTTAACATAGGTTGAGTAAATATTAAGGTTAGATACTTTAACCCGGTTTCGAGCAAACTTACATTTTTAAAGGGTTATTATTATAAATTCTTAAATAGTCACATTTTAAACATTGAACTTTAATTATTTACATTTCTCAACATTTATTTTGTTTAAAGACCTTCAAGACAACCTTTCTAAATTCAAGACTTCTTTTCTTTTTAGGCATTGTGCGTTAAACTCGTCGTTCCGACAAATATCCAAATTATCATCTTTCAAGTTTACTACTTGAAGGTGAGTACTTCATACCCCATTTTCCATCTTTTATTTTGGGGGTGACATTTCATACTTATTCAACAAAATGCTTTATATTTTAATCTTAAACCACAAACGTAGTTGTATACTTTACCTAAATAATTGCTCGATTTGGTGTTCTATGCTTATATGCCTATGTGTTTATCGCTTTTGGTTGGTGGAACTATAAAATCCTAGACTATTTGGCATCCCCTTATAGCAAGGTGTCGTTAACGTAATGCAATTAACGATAACTATAAAATCCTACACTATTTGGCATCCCCTTATAGCTAGGTGTCGCTAATGTGTTTAGCGATATCTATTTATCCAAATTACCACTTTTATTTATCGTTTCGTATGCAAGTTTTGTGGCTATCTTTATTATATACTAATATGATTAAACTTATGAATGCTCACCGACCTTTGTGTTGACAAACTTTATTTTATGAAATGTTGCAGGTTTGCATCTTGGTTGATTTATGATTGTGAAGAAAACAACATCAAAGACCTTAGGATATTAATTTGCCATGTTTTGTGATATCTTGTTTATGGTTATTTTATGGATAATTGTTATGTGACATTTTCGATGTTGTGAAATGAAATGAGTTTATTAAATACTGTCACTTTAATTAGTATCATGTGCTTACGGACAATCGTTACACCTCGGCATGTTCCGCCGCCTTTGGTCGGGGTGTGACATTAGTCTACACCTACCATCTACAACCACATACCACCCCGAAACACCGCAGTCGTCGACAACTACCGCCACCAACGCCGCCGACAACAACCACTCTGAAACAACAACCGCCACCAACTCCGCCAACAACAACCACTCTGAAAGAACCACCGCCACCAACACCGCTGACAACCATTTCGTTCAGATGTGTTTTCGATTTCAGAAAGCAGGTGACCATTCACCCTTCTCACAGACCATGTATCATAGCTACACATCGCCACATGTTATCTCCTCCCACCACCTGCCATCGTCACCACCATTAGGGGCTGCCATGAAACTGAACCGTCACTGGTTCATATCAGAAATGGAGGTGAAGCAACTTTAAAGACCATATATCTTGAAGGGTTGGATGAATATGACCAAATCAGACCCGAATCATAGACAAATTACACCTTAATCAGAACAAATCGAAGTTTATGTGAAGAACTAGGTCATAAAAGATCCGAAATCGGACCCAAATCGGGTCATCGTGTTTGTGAAGAGTTGGGCGTTTGCGCCGGTATGATTTAAGGATGGGTTTTTTAGGTGGTCTAGCAGTTGTAAATCTGATGGTTGTAAATAGCGGCGGTGGTTGCAGATCTGATGGTTGTAATTGACAGCAGCGGTGGCTAGTGTTACAAATGGAGATTGAGGTGGGTGAAAGTGGTTCTTCAAACATTCCTTATTCCGATATTCTTGCCACCAGTTGCCCTCTCCGGTCGAGTTGAAATCCGATCTCTTCTTGCTCTTCGTGTTTATCGAACTCCATTTAATGGTGGTGGTTGGTGGTTGTGATGAATTGCGGTAAGGAGAGAGAGAGAGAGTAAGTATGAGATATATGTGTATATATATATATGTTATATTTAAATATCTTTATTTATTTTCTTTAACTTGTATTTATTAACTAAACTATAAAATTACAAAACTACGTTGCCTCATGCATTTCAAGATTTAACGAAAAAAATGAACGTGGTTAGTGTCAAAGGACGAAACATTGATGTTTTGTGAAAAAAAGAAAAAAAAAAGGAAAGCACTTCCCCAGTTCCACTAAACTCACGAAAACCTTTTGGTAACCCCTCGGCCGGAATTATACTCCGACGATGCCTCCTTCTCGTCGATCTTCCAATTTTACAGCAGCAATCTACGGTTAATACTTCTTCTTATCTTTTCAATTTTATTAGTGCTGGTCAATTAAGTAAGTAGTGAGATTTGAAGTTTGAGATCATTTAGGTTACGATGTGCTTCTTGGATCAATTGCCGCCTTTTACGTCTTTACGGTGCCCTTCACCAAAGTCGAAGAAAGCTTCAATGTTCAGGTTCGTTTTAATCATTTCAATTATGTATTTGTGTTTTACAGTTAATAATATATGATACGATTGTAAAAACCTTTAATGAGCAGACATAATAAACAAACAAATGTTAACGAACATAAACTGACGGCGACGAACACATTATCGAACGCTCACAAATTTCGTGTTTGTTTATTTAGTTAATAGAAAAAATTCCTTGTTCATTTGATAAATTAACGAACATAAATGAACTTCCTGCCGAACATTTGGTTCGTTTACAGCCCTAGTTGTAAATGTGTATGCCATCATTAACATAGAAACTTTTGGAATTGAGCTGGCATTATTAATTAAGCATTTTGGTCTATTCAGGCGATGCACGATATCTTGTATCACAGACATCATATTGAAAATGTAAGACTCTGCACTTATTTACTTCAACACACATTCTCTTCTTTAATGCTCCTGCCACTTGCATAACAGTATGACCATTTGGAGTTTCCCGGGGTTGTTCCTCGCACCTTTATTGGTAACTGCTTTCTTCTCTGGATAATAATAATAATGTAGTTAATGTGGTGGAAGGCTTTCATATAATTCAAAATACTGTCTGATTTTGATAGTAGAAATTGCTCATGTATTCATGTTCTCATTTTATCCTTTTGCAGGCGCATTGCTAGTTTCCATTTTAGCATCTCCAATGGTTTTAGCTATCAATTTGCTGCATTTACCAAAATTTTATAGTCTTTTAGCAGGTTAGTTCATTAATCCTTCCTTTTCAAACATTTATACAATATTAATCTTATTGCTAGATTATTTGTATCGTTTTGTCCAGTTCGTTTGGCCCTAGGGTTCTTCATATTGGCTACACTTCGGTTTTTACGTATTCAGGTATTAACAACTTTCTTCGTATTACTTGTTTTATGCTTGCATTTTCTTTGACTGCAGTTGACTTCAAGTTGTTATCTTTTTTGAGCAGATCAGAGATAAGTTTGGTCCACAAGTTGAAGCTTTTTTTGTGATACTGTTTGCTATTCAGTTTCATATGCTGTTCTATTGCACACGCCCTCTTCCTAATATTCTGGCTCTTGGATTAGGTGATTAAACCCTAAAAGTTTTGATCTTCAATGTTTTTCTCTTATAACAATTTAGTTCACAAGTTGTTGTCCTTCTAACAAGTAGTGCTTTATTGACTTTGTAGTGAATCTATCATATGGCTACTGGTTGAAGGGGAGCTATTATGCTACACTAAGATGTCTGGTATGTTAACTATTATTATAACGTTTGTAAAAAGTTTGTGTAGCATGTCTGTTTTTACATCTATGTTTCACTGTGTCTTTCTCATTATATGTATGTGAAAGTTCAGATTTTTGCTACCATCGTCTTTAGATGTGATATGCTGTTGCTTCTTTGTCCTCTTGGTTTGGGGCTGTTGCTGGTATTTCTTCTTATATTAAACTGTTTGTATCATTATTTCATTAATTATATTATAACCTTGCTATTTGGTTATTATTGGCAGACAAAATCTATTTCAATTTGGAAAGCCATAAAGTGCTGTGCTGGTGCTGTGTTATTCAGCATAGGTTTGTATTGAATATCAATATACCATGATATATTTGTTTTTAATATTTATATTCTTTTCTTTCAGGTCTTACTATCTTAGTTGACTCAATAATGTGGCAGAAGCTGTTGTGGCCTGAATTCAATGTTTTTTGGTTTAACTCTGTGTTAAACAGGAGTTCAGAGTGGGGTGTATCCTCTGTTTTAAGTAACTGAATATATTTCATTAAAAATATTATTTATATTTATGTTTATACTTGTCCATAACATATGCTGTCTAGACACAACCATTTTACTGGTACTTCACTTCTGCTTTGCCTCGCGCGTTACTGGTTGCATATCCTCTCTTTATGGTAAGTTTTAACAATTAGTCTGAAACAAAACAAGGTTTGTATTTTAAGTATTAAATGATGTGATTTGGCAGTTTGGAGTTATACTTGATAGAAGAATAGTATTCTATGTGCTTCCTGTTTTGTCATTTGTTATACTCTACTCCAAGCTTCCACACAAGGTATCTTGCTTACACCATAAGAAATCAATGGTTGACTTGATGTTGACTTTCTAAAGCCATACACAACGCATACATGTACATATTTTGTAGGAGCTGCGCTTCATTATTAGTTCGGTTCCAATATTTAATTTGGCAGCAGCAGTTGCTGCTAGTCGTATGTATGTATCTTCCCTCTTTGTTAATCGATATCCTTTTTGGTATCTTTTATGTAGCATTGTTTTCTTTTACAGATACAACAATAGAAAGAAGAGTTTCTGGAATCTTCTGTACATTGGTCTCTTGGGTTCGCTTGTGATCAGGTTGAAAGATAATTCCTTTTTTTTATAGAAAATACGGAATTGTTTTGACACCTCATTAGTCAATAATGTTGATATCATGATTTATGTAGTCTAGGATGCACTGTTGTCACTTTCATGGCTTCATTTGAGAATTATCCTAGTGGCTATGCTCTAAAAACTTTGCACAGAGTAGGTAATCTCTCTTTCTCTCTCTCCCTCACACACACACATGCCCGCCCGCCTAAACAGTTTGTAACTAAATATTTTATGATAGGTGACATCAAGAACACTACCAGTGAAATATGGGTTCATATTGATACCTTCTCAGCGATGAATGGAATTTCTTGGTTTTGTGAGAATGATAACAGGTGGAGGTATGTTTGATATTGATTCATAGTGGTTTTATATCTTTTATGATTGTCACAAAAAAGAGGTATTAATCTGATTTATTAAGTATCTTATGTTGCTGATTCAGGTATTCTAAAGAAGAAGACATACCTTTGGAAAATATTTGGCAGCAAAACTTTACTTATCTTTTGAAGTGAGTGATCAATTTTTGATTTTTTTTAATTATACTACTACTTATCTTCTGATAAATGTTACATTGTTTTATAAATTATAAACACACTAAATACCCTTAAATCTCTCTTATAGTGAACACCTGAGCATCAACGGATACAAGTGCTTGTTTAAGGAAGACGGTTTCTCTAGGATTCGTCTTAAGGTTGGCTTCCCGCCAATTTCGATGGTACGCCTATTTAGCATTAAATTCTACAAGAGTGCATTTTCGACGTGACTTGACCTAACATGAAATTTGCAAGTTTGGGTTTGGTCTAAACAAGTTAAGGTCAGTTTCATGTCGAAGGCGTTAACACGTTTAGCTAAACGGGTAGTCCTGACGGGTTTGCAGGTTGACCCATTTAATCTGTTTACTTTCATTAAATATTTAAAAAAGTATCATTGTGCCATAACTTAAGTATTTATGTATTTTTTATTTTATATCAAAATTTAAAAGATAAAAGAGAAACAAGCATTATATTTTATAGTTTAAACTTTAAACATAATTATTTTCTATAAGTTTGTATTTTTGAGTGCAAACAGTTAAAAATAAAATTAATTTGATGGGTTAAATGGGTTGTGTTTGTTTCAACCCATGATAACTCGTGTTGAGTTTGGGTGGGTGCATGTGCGGGACACGATTTTCGGGTTTGTGTCAAGTTTTCGGGTTCGGCCCATCAACCGATTTAGCACCCTTAAATTTCTGCTCATATCATCAAGAATACATTTATAGAATCTGTGTGTATGTTGACAGGTCAAACGACCCAAAGTTTACGTACATGGAAATCTTGAGAACACAGATATCATGCATAGAGTTTGGCCAGGTTGCTCATGAATCTCTCTACCATCAGAAATATAACTTGTTAGATTTTTTAACTGATCATTTGAGCCGTTAACATATGTATCCGAGCATGGTCATATTGACAGTTTGTACATCTTTTGGTGGAAAACCAAAGTTTTGTTGTGTAATATTATAAACCCTTTGTTAGTAACATTATTTGACTTTGAGATTGCATGGAAGTATGGATATATAGAAATTAGTTGGATAATGCCTTAGTGTGGGATACTATTTTTGTCAAACGACTGAGATCAAGAGTTTTGACCCAGGTTTTAATGAAGGCATAATCTAGGCGTGTGTTGGAGGTTCGGTTCATGCTTTCGGTCAGTTTTGATGAAAATTTCTATGAAAATTTCTGGCCTGGCTAGTTTTAATGGATTGCTGGTTCGGTTTTGATTGTTTTAAACCTTTTTTCTTTTCAAAATTTTTAGTTTGTGTTAAAATGTCTAAAATGATAATTTTGGCGTATAAATACTATAAATTCTAATCTAAATTATTGTGTGATGCGGGTTTTGAACCCAAGGTCTCATGTTTCAAACCAAATGTGCTTACCAACTCCACTAAAATGATAATTATATTTGATTTCTTGACTTAAACATATATAAATGTGATTTCTCTTCAAGTATAAAACCAAATATATATTTAATTTTTAACATTTCCATAATTCTTAATATCACATTGTCTTCTCATTTATCTATAACACAACCATTTAAGATTGTTCATCGTTTCTCTTTTTATTTTAAAATATAATATGTTTTTATTTATTTTCTTTTACAACAAAACATTGGTCTTTGTAAATTTAATTTTTAAATTTGTGACAACATTTGCTATAAATATCATTTTTATACATACAATATTTAATATAATAATATCGGTTATGAATGTTTTATTTTAAATAAATCAAACATCAAAATTTGGTTTTCAACTTAAAATTATAGTGCATAATATATCAAAAACTTTATATAGAAAAAGTCATAACTAACAAATTATTATATGGAACAATTGAATTTACGTATTACATATAATAATTTTTTATTTTTATTATATTTTTCATCCGTGTGAAGCACGGGCTCTAACCTAGTATACATGATCGTATATTTAAAGATTAAAAAGAAAACTAAATAAGGTCAAATGGTCTATTAGTTTTTGTGGCATGCTTGTCATGACCGGTTTCAAGTTTTGTTGGATAGATTCTTGAATCGACATACATTCAAACCTTAAAATGAATCAAACTGTATAATTCTTCGATTGGCTAAACCTTGTTTTTGTTTGAACGATTTGGTAGTCCAATGCTTTTTTAGCACCTCTGGATTTATAATTTATAAGCATCCCAATGTAGGATTTTCATAGAATGAAAAAAGAAAATCTTATACTATTATTTCTCTCCTTCCTCATATTACTAGCATCACCAAGGATGCCCCTATAATAAATATTAGACAGCTGGTAAAACTAACAAAATTATCATTGTTATTCTTGCAACCTATCTTCTCCTCCCACCTATGCCAAAACACTCTCTTTTCTCCTCTTTCTTTCCAACCTATCCTCTCTTCTTTTTTCTAAAAAAAAAAAAAAAAACAAATTCTTGCAAATCATATTAAAAAAAAAACACAAAGGACTAATAGTAACATTCATAAATATAAAAGGGTGTCAAAACACCATACTCAAAACTTCCCACAATAACCAAAAAAACACACACACACACAAACACTTATCTTCCAACTCAACTCCACTCCTAAAACCCTAACCCACCCATAAAAAAGAAAAAGAAAATGTTACTCCAGAAACCACCATCACACCTCTGCAACTCTCTGAATTTCCCACGTGGGTCTTGTATCCCACCCTTCAAAAAGCCTCAATTCAACCCATTTATCATCAAGAACCACTCACCATCATCATCTTCTTGGTCATCAGTTTCAAAAGTCCACACCTTTAACACCGTGGACTACGAGAACAAGCCTGCAACAACTGTCACTTGGAAAGCTATTTACAAGAGGATTTCTTTGATGGGTAACCCTGAAAAGGGTGCTACTGAGGTGCTGAATCAGTGGGAAGATGAAGGCAAGAAGGTTACTAAATGGGAGCTTTGTAGGATTGTCAAAGAGATGAGGAAGTATGGGCGGCATAAGCTTGCTCTTGAGGTATGTTCACTGTTGCAGAAATCGCTAGTCCGGCGGTGGGGTATGGACTAGCGATTAATCGGATTATTATTATTTATATGTAAATATTCATATATATCCAAATTTTATATATAAAAATATATAAAATTTTCAGTGTTGACCGATTTTGCACAAATGAGGATTAATAAGCGCCTAGTCGGGATTTTTACAACACTGGGTTTGTTTTAATTGAAATAGGTTCACTGTGTGTGATTTTGTGTTAATTTGGATTAGTTTTTGTTAATTTTATTATGTTTAGAGCAGTCTGGTAGCTTGAATTGAATAAAGATTGAATCTTTTATGTATTGCTTGATATCTTGTTTTGTAAAACTGTCAAGGTTTGACTTTTGGGAGTTAAATGAGTTGGTTTTTAAGATTGAAATTGGCTAAAAAATGTTGGATTTTCATCAAGATAGTGACAGCTACATTGAACTGGTTAATCACCATCCTAATCCAAGCATCCCCGAGTTGTAAAGTTGAAATTGTTGAGGTTAATTTTCAATGCAAGTAGTAAAGTGTTGACCTTACATTATAGTAATACAAACTTACTGTAAGCTTATGGGTGACGAGCCGGAGCTCGGCTTGTTTTGAGTTACCAGATATTGAGCCTGGCTCATGCATTGTTTTTCGAGCTAGGCTTGTTTATTATTTATTAGTTTATATACATTTTTAATTGTTTTTATTTGAGAAAAATCTTAAACGAGCCAAAGATGAGCTCAAGATCAGCTATGCAGTGTGAAATTGTTACATATTAGTCCAAAAGTTATTAAAACTTAAAAGTACACTAGGCTCTTTAAGGCTTGAGAAGCCTAAATGATCTTTCATACAAAGCTCTAGCTTAGTCTTGGTAACTAAACGAGCTTTATTTGAGGCTCGGCTTGGCTCGTTTCAAGCTTTTTAGCGATCTGATATCAAGTAGCTCGCTAGTGGTTTGGCTCTTTTCATCCCTAGTTAGCTATAAGGAGAAGAAAAGTTGTGATTTTGAAAATTTTGATTATTATTTGTTGATAATTGGACACCATTTAAGGGCTATTGATGTAATTTTAATTACCTGCAGATTTACATATGGATGAATAACAGAACCGAGAGGTTTAGAATATCCTCAAGTGATGCTGCAATTCAACTAGATCTGGTTTCGAAAGTACACGGCATTTCAGGAGCCGAAGATTACTTCAAAAGTTTGCCCAATAATTTAGTGGACAAACGTACATACGGGGCCCTCTTAAACGCGTATGTACGCGCTCGAATGGTAGACAAAGCCGAGTCTTTATTAGTTGAAATGAAAAATAAAGGCTATGCTGGTCAAGCACTTCCATATAATGTCATGATGACACTCTTCATGAACTTGAAAAATCAAGAAAAGGTGGAATCTTTAATTTCTGAAATGAATCAAAACAACATAGATTTGGATTTGTATTCATACAATATCTGGATTTCTTCACGCGGGTCACAAGGATCTATTGAAAAGATGGAAGAAGCGTTTGAAAAACTGAAACTTGACGGGTCGGTTAATCCAAACTGGACTACTTATAGCACCATGGCTACTTTTTACATCAAGAATCAAGAATTTGAAAAGGCTGAAGACTGTCTTAGAAAAATCGAAACTTTAATCACGGGTCGTGACCGAATCCCTTATCATTATCTTTTAAGTCATTACGGTAGTATCGGTAAGAAAGAAGAAGTTCAAAGAATTTGGGAATCTTACAAAACAATCTTTCCGTATATCCCGAATTTGGCTTATCATTCTGCTATCTCATCGTTCGTCAGGATGGATGATATCGAAGAAAGTGAGTTTCTTTATGAAGAATGGGTTTCGATTCAGACATCGTATGACCCGAGAATCGGTAACTTGTTATTGGGTTGGTATATTAGAAACGGGTTTGTCGAAAAGGCTGAAACTTTCTTAAAGGAGATGTTGAAAGTTGGAAAATCGAACTCGAGTACTTGGGAGCTTGTTGCAGAAGGTCATATTAAAGAAAATAGGATTTCTGATGCATTATCGTGTTTTGAGAAAGCGTTAGCTAATGAAGGGGCAAGCTTTTGGAGACCAAAGCCCATTAATATATCGGCTTTGTATAAAATTTGTGAACGGGAAAATGATGAGAAAAGCAAGGAGGCGTTGTTTGAGGTTTTGAGAAAAGCTGGTGTTCTTGAAGACGATGCTTATATGGCATATTTGCCATTTTATAAACAGTCAAAACCCGAAAATGAACTGCAGAAGGTTAAAGAAAGCAAGGGTGATTATGAAGAAGCGGATGGGGATATGTTTTTGAATGAATTGCAGGCTAGTATTTAAAGTTTGGTTATAATCGGGGTCGTTGAAGGTATTTTCTTGCGATAATCTGGAGTTGGAGATTGTGAAGGTGCACAATGTGTTTGTTCTTGTGTTATACAAGATTTTGCAGTTTTTATGGTTCTTCTAGGCTTACTGTTTCTTTTATGGTTTGACAAAACTTGAACAATGTACAACTTTTTATGCATACTGTACAAGTACTTATAACATTATGTTATTTTTTCCGTATGCTCTTGCGTGGTTGAATTTGATGTGTTTCGGGTGATGTATAACTAGGGATGTAAGCGAGTGAGCCGTTGGATATGCTCACTAAAAGCTCGAATCTAGTAGAACTTAAAACAAGATTAAGCCTAAGCTGTGTATCAATTTTTCTGCAGACTCTACAAGTAGTAGTTAGTGTTTTTTTTGTTTATCCTCTTTACCCACTGTTTAATTTACTAACTAGCAGGGTAATTATCCTCACTTCGGACGGGTTGATTTTCACTAAAACTAGGTTTGTACCCATTGCGTTGCGGAGGAATGGTGCGTTAACGTAAGTTCGGTTGGCATGGGTTAACTTTGTTACAATACCAATACTAGATTGAAAACATTAATGTATCAATGTAAAAAACAGTAGCGATACTCGTAACTTATAATAAAAGAAATTAACATAATAAAAAGAACAAAAATAACTTATGATCAAAATGACACAAATTCGGTTGGTATTGATTAGGTATATTTGGCACTAAAGCCAAAAAGTAAATTAGTAAATGCCCAAACTATTCATATAGCTTATGACGCATAAAAATAACATAAAGCGATTTTATTCGGTCGGTAAAACAAGTACGTTGCAGCGGCGAGTCAACACGAATTGGATCAGTTTCGGTTACGTTCGTTACGAATTGTAACATAGATACACTTATTCGGTCATGTAAAAAACGGGCTTTGCGGCGGCGAGTTGATGCGAATTAGGTCATTCAGGTTATGTTCATTGCGCTACCATAATTAAAACAAAAAAAATGTTAAAAAACACCTTGGAGGATGTTGCACAAGCTAGTGCTGTCACGTGGACAATGAGGTTCTTGCGACACCGAGGTTCACTTTTCTTTTTTATCTTTATGTATAGTTTATATGGAAACATGGCTAATAATAGACGTGGTGCAAGAGTATTTGTGGAATTTAAGAAAAACAATATTAATATTGCTGGTGAAAAAAAAATCTCACCCGCGAAAATCTCATTAATATCGGTAGTGACACCTTACAAACGTCTCACGAATCGAACGGTGATCACCCCTTAATATCTAGTGATCCACCCATTCAGTGTCTCACTAACATAGGTAGTGAAGTGATCACCTCTCTATATATTTCTCGGTAGTTAGCTGAAGAGCCTACCCATGAGATGGACCTCATGAGCAGGCTTCACCCCAGCAGCGTCAACAAGGCCCAACAACAAGAGGCCTAATAGCCAAAACGTTCTAGAAGCTTGCTTGGAGGGAAACCACATGCTGTACGTCTGATCCAATGGGTGGCCCAATGCACGCATGTCCCGGGATATGAGGCAGGAACCAGGGGGTAAACATCTGCGAGTTCGTCGGACCAAAGGAAAGCAGAATGGACCGAAGGGCCCGGATAATATTGATAAACCCGATAGATAATATGTATAAACACCCTCCTCTATAAAAAAAAAATAGAAGAGGAACAATGTAATTCATTCACACATAAGAAACTACACTCTTTACTTATTGTTACATATCAACCGATCGCCATCCTCTCTTGAATGGCTAGGAACCTTACCCTCCTTTGGAATAGTTTCCAACACCAGCCAATGGTCACTCCATACAAATTGTACAAATGGAGTTGGTAATGGATGTTTACAATGTAAATGTATAATCACACCAACTCATTTCATTTTCTTGTCATGATCATGATCATGATATGATAATGAATATGAAAGGGGAGTGTTTAAATAGTCACGATTGAAAGAGAACACAAAATCTATCTACATCCGTTACAGTTGATCCATAGTCCATAGTTACACCGTGCATCGATCATGCTCTGTGTGTGCTTGTAATACGGCTTTCACAACACAAACACACACATATATATATCAAGGCTTATATATAGGGATTACTCTGTAAAATATAAACCAAGTTTCACAACTGTTCACCGACATGTTAGTTTGATTTTTTTTTTATGTTTTAAAAAGTTTGATACTTTCTTTAAATAATTTTACAAGTATATGAATTTTAAATAAATTCACTAACCTATATCAAATGATATTTGGTCGTGACATTTTTTTTTAATTAGATAACGTGTTAGTCTTTTTATGATTATGATCTTATAAATATAACAAATAATGGGAGTTAAAAGTATTTTATTTTTTTTCTCAAAGCAATAATATTAACCTCTGTTTTTCATTCAATTAAAATTTAACTGAATAATTATACGAAAAATCTTATAAAACTGGGTCTATTTTTTTTTTTGGTTACAATATGTTTCAAATTAACCATAACACAACTCATTCTTTTCACATAGCCCCAACCCCAAATAGTCAAATGGGTTTTACCGGTCAACCGGTCCGGACCGACCGTCACCCGTAAAACCCGGCCGGGTTTTCAGAAACATCCAAAATACACTGACCCGGCCCGGTATAGGGACCGGGTCCCGGTTGGACCGGTCGGACCGGCCGGGCCGGGTTCAAAACACTGCAAAGAAACATATATTTGATTTTGGGTTGTTTATAACAACATTTCAAAGTTAAAGGTTATATATGTATCAAAAACAAAAGATAAAGGGCTTTAAGTTACCATGTATATTTTTAAACATCATTTGTGAGTAACAACAAAGCACGCCGCTTATACAACCACCGCTACCATAATAATCTCCGGCGACGGTATATTTTCCGGCAGGTGGGTGTACGATCTGTTTATTATTGTGTCGTTTTGTTGGGTTTTGCTTTCTGAATAAAATATTGTTAGATATGTGTTTAAAGATGTTACATTGGTATAATATAATCACTGAAACAGAGTAGAATTTGGGTTATTTGTATGTGTTTGTTAAACCTAATGTGAAATTTGATTGATGGAGTGTGATGGGGTTGAGGGTTTTGGTAAATCTTGTGATGGGTGTAGTGCACATGAGGTGTTCGATGAAATGCCTGAATAAGATTTCGAGATTTACGAATACGTTTAACTGGGTCGTTAAATATTCCGAATTGGTACAGTGTATTATAAAGCTGTTAGTTGGTTCACATACATGTCTTACTTAGCTTTCATGTTTATAAGCACTTTTAAGCGTATATAAGGAACCGAACCATGGTCGAATCCGTCTTTTTAATGTCCCAACTCACTTACAGTATAGCTGTACTGTCTACTGTGACGGAAGTGTTGTAGTAATCACTAGGCGCTAGTTCGGACAGTGGGATGGGGATTAACGATTAATCGGAATTAATTGGGATTAATCGGTGCCTAGTCGGGTTGTTTACAACCATGTGTGATGGTATGACAGGGTTTTGTATTCTTTTTCTTTCTTTGTTTTAAAGATTACCGTTGAGCATGTGCTAAAAGGATGTTAATGTAATTGAACATATATGTGATAAGTTTATGGTTTTAGGTATGTTCCAGTTAGGAGGCTCAGTTGGTCTTGTTGAGTCTTAGGAAACAATAAGATGAAAACCTGGGTTGATAATGTGTTTGCATCATCTGCACTGGATATTAAGATTACTGGAAACAACTGCTGTTGTAACCGTTATATATGCCCATCTATATGAATGTTATACGCCCTTCGAAGTATCTGTTTTGAATTTAAGCTATGTGCTGTGCTCTTGTGAATATTTGATTATCTGTGGCTTGTGCTATTAATCTATGTTGCTAAGTTTGATTTAATTAAACGATACTGCAAATGCAGGCAACATAAGTGACTGATAACCTCCAACAAAACTACAAGTAAATAAGCGAATATCATAGTTGTGGTGATCTATAAACTTTAGTATATCATTCATAAAAGGATCTTTCTGATTTTCTATTTCTTCTGTAGACTCTCATATGACTAGTGTAATATGATGGCATCTCAAAATTGTCAATAGCTGTAGCCTGTATATATACTTATTGACGTTATCATCAGCAAGCATGGTTTCGTTATCACTCTCTTCTTAGTTCCCATGATCCCATCAATATATAATGTTTTTGTTCTACATATGTAGCTCATCTAAACTCATCTTGCTTGACCTCTTTGGGAAGGCCGCCTTTTAGCATAAGTCATGGTGGGCTGGCGTCGTCATGTACAGTCTATACTTCGACAGGTTGGAAAACGAGTGGAAAACAGTTGTAACGCACATGCCAACTTTTCCACTTCTCCATTGAACTTCTCTCCCACCCAAGGTTAAAACATTACATGTCTACTAGATGGTTAGATTGGACCTTTGTTTCTAGGATTAGGGTTTGGGAAATAGGCTGGGCAGTTGTTTTGCTTCAAAACTTGTTCATTATGATACGGATTAAAATGGATCAGGTTGGGACTTGGGTTGGCTAGAGAACTTTGTGCCCAAAGAAGTTTACTTCTTTTCCAAATATTTTTTGTGTCTTATATGATTTTGAAGATAATATAATTTTGATAGTAATCTAGGGTTGTAAACGAGCTGAGCTGAGCTGAGCTAGGTTGGGCTTCATTTATTTTAACGGGTTGGAATGTTAAGCCAGCATGTGGCTCGTTGATTCAGCTCGTTCATTTTTTAGAAAAAAGGTAAATTTTGTATTTTTACGCAATGATGAATTTATAAAAAAATATGTATATTACTTTTAACATACACATAGTTTATAACTAATAAACTACAAAATTTATAATTTTTATATATTAAAACTTTGGTTATATTTTTGGGTTATAATTTGTATATTAAAATTTGGGCTTTAATTTAAACAAGCTGACAAGCGAGTCAACGAACCTATCAAGTATTCCAACGAGCCAAGCTTATCTTGGCTTGGGTTCAGCTCGTTTACAAACCGAGCCGGCTCGGTTTGACTTGCTTACAAACAGGCCGATTTTGAGAGAGCTTTTTTTGAGCAAGCTACGAGCTGTTTGAACAGCCCTATTAAATAGTATACTTTTTAAGTATAATGATTTAAAGGTTACATGTAAATAAGATACACTTTGGTTGACTTTCAACCTATTTGGCTTTCCCTTCAAGATATTTTTAAATTTATTTAGCCCATTTGAGCTTGATGTGAAAGTCATTTTTGTACTATTTTAAACGAGTATGACCAAATCTAGTTTATTTGCAGGCTTGTCACCTCATTTGCATGGTCTTTGGATTCCGTCCACAAATGTGTCAAGACCTTTATATCACTATTTTCAACAGTTGGTAATGTTTTTGATATGATTTACATTTTCTAATATGCCATCTTTGAACTTTTATCAAATGGCTTTTTTTTGACAGGGATTTACTAGTACAAGAAGGTTACTTTCATCTGATGTAACCCCTGGTCCGTCTCCTTTGACACCAACATTGGCTATAGGCAGCGGGGAAGCTGAACCTGAGAAAGCTGTCTCGAAACCTTCGAAAGTCCAAGCAATTCTCAAAAACATTAAACAGGTTCTTCATTTTTCATTGATTAGTAACCACCAAGTTATTTCAAAATATTATATGAATTGAAATAATATTATGTCCAGCTTTGAGTACTTATATATTGTTTACTAGGCTAAACACCCGTGTGTTGCACTGCACCGGTTGAATAAGGAAAATATTAAATCATAGATCATATAGTTAGTATTAAAAATTTAGAATAAGGAAAATATTAATTTATAGATCATATAGTTAGTAATAAACATTTAGCTACTACTATTTTGAAAGAGAAGCTTGAAACAAAGCTATTTATTAGGTGAAGAAAGGGAAGCGGGGAAAATAAATGAGGAGTCACAGAATTGTGGCAAGTGGCGACCTCATTTAGTTATATATTATATATAGATTAAGTTGCATTTAGGTGTCTTATGTAGGATGTCAATTGTAGTGAGTTAGCAGGTTGAATCTTTGAACCTGAACATGACTCGTATGTTTTTACATGTCAAAAACATTCAAAGAAACCTGGACACACTTAACATTGTGTAACCTGACCATTACCTGTTTATATAAATGAGTCAAGCGGGTTGAAGTCTTGGTGGGCTGTAATCAAATTGTAAGTGTACTTAACGGGTTGGAGGGTTGTAATTAATGGGTTAAATAGGTTGGCGGGTTAACTTGTTTAATTAAACAGGTCAACCCGAACACGGGCCATTTTTTAAAACAGGCTAGAGATGATAACCCAAAGCCTCTGTTTGTTTTTGTGTCTTGTTCGCATCGTGTATTCAGGTCTTGTTAGGAATTGCTAGTCCTATGTTTTAATGTTAGAATGCTGATTGTTCTTGGTAATTTCTAGGACTGTTTTATCTGTGCATTGTTCACTTGATGATTTGATGGCATATTTTGATTAAGGTTTAATTAGTTTCCTATAATGATTTCTATTTTGTGCAATTTTATACACTTGATGAAAACAGAGTCCAAAGAAGGTGAACTTGGTTGCAACATTAATCCGTGGCATGCGTGTTGAGGATGCATTGTTGCAGTTGCAGTTGACAGTTAAACGTTCATCAAAAACCGTCTACCAGGTGATAACTCTTTCCTGTTTGGATGATGTTTGAATATAAATAAATTCTTAAAACCGTTACCGCTTCATGTAAAAGAATAAGAAACAAGGTCATAACCATAAATGAGATTATTTCTTTCTCTAAATGACATGGTTTTTTTATTGGTTTTCTCAAATAAGCATATCTAGTTTTGTTTTCTTCATTAATGTAAACAATAATATTGCTTCACTTTGATTATTATTTTTTGTTACTATGGTTTTTATGATTATCGTTTATTGATCAAATGCCAGCCTGTCTGCAGGTTATCCATTCAGCCCGTGCTAATGCCACACACAATCATGGATTTGATGCAGATCGGCTTATTGTTGGTAATACTCATTGAACCAAATAACTTCCAGCTCAGACATAAATCACACTTGAATCCCATTTTTTTCTACACTCTTAAACTATGCTTTTATCTAAAATGATTTCATTTTTTACAGCTGAAGCATTCGTTGGCAAGGGTTTTTTCAAGAAACGTGTATCGTATCATGCAAAAGGAAGAAGTGGAGTAAAAGTGAGACCTGAATGCAGACTGACCGTTGTACTAAGAGAAATAACCCCTGATGAGGAAGCAGAAATTGCCAGACTGAAAGTCAACAACTTTAAAAAGTTGACTAGGCGAGAAAGGCGGCTCGTTCCTCATAAGCTTATTGAAACGACCCCGATTTGGAACCGTAAAGGTAGACCAAGGAACCATGGAGATGAAGCAGAGGCTATGGCTGCATGAGGTTCATCATTTTGATCCCATGAATAAAGTTCATGTTTTTCGTGATTTGAATATTGTGATTTTGTGGCATTGATGGTAAGTTTGTGGTAGTGTAAGAACAATGTGTTATTGTGGTCAAATTGAGAATCTTAGAACTTATATGGTCGGATTTGAATGATGGATGAAGTTTAGGGGTTGAATTTGAATGAGGAATCATGCTTTTAGTATATTCCAAATTGTGACAATTGTGGTTGTTAATACACTATAAACATGTATACTTGTAGCAATCACCACATATCTTAAGTTTTACCTTTCAAACAAATTGCAGGTATGCACACAATTCACATTTTATTCTGTATTCCAAGTGTGTCCTACATACTACTTGAGATCACATAACAACGACCTCGATTAAGTGGATCCGCCCCTGCTAGTTTAGTGTTCTCACCACAATCTTATCGAAAATGATCCCTTAATTGAGGTGCATCTTCTCCTGTTTAACTTTGAATGAAAACAGGTCACAAGAACACCCAGAAATTGCACGAATATGTGACTAATTTTTATTAAACTGAAGTGGAAACAAGCATGACTTGAACAAGCTGTAAACAAACTCAAGCCCTAATACTAAACAAAGTCAACTTCAAATACTCAAAAACATAAACATAACTTGAAGCAACTCAATCTCCTCCCACACTTAGGAGTTAGGACATGCCTTCCAACTCTTTTACCCACCTTCTAACTTCTTCGGTGTTGCCTTTTCACCCGGCCGTCAATGATAGAAACCTTTCCGTTTTCCAGGCTATCGTTGACAGAAACCGTTCCGTTTTCCAGGCTGTCAATGATTGACAACTTCCAGTTTTCCAGGTGGTCAACAATGGATACCTTTCTGTTATGGGAAAAAGACCAAAATGTCCATTTTGGCATTCCGCATTCCAGTTATGTCCATCAAAATTAGCCCAGTTTCACTTTGTCAATAACAACTCAAGCGGCCAGCCTCATTTTAAATCATAAAACGACCGCATTATTAAACCAACCTGGAAAAGCCAGATGCCCATATTCAGTCGGGGCGGCACCTGAATACTTTGAAAAAACCTGACTGTCTGCCTATATTTTTCCGACAAGCTTGTACTTTCTGAAAAACGGGTGGCTACTATTTTTCTTAAAAACCACGTCTTTCGTGAAACTCTTTCACAATTTGGTGTTATTTTTATGTTAGTACAATTAATTTTAGACTTAATTGCAGTTATGGTTCCTGTTGTGAAATCCAAAACGTAACTTTCAACCTTATGGCGGCCATTTCGGAGATAAGGCCCTTGTGGTGGTCATTTTTTTGCAATCGGAACCCCACCGTGAACCCAAAGTTTGTTTTTCCACAATAAGACCATTATAACCTTGCAATTTGCAACCTTGTGGTTTTAAATGCATGCAATTTGGACCCTCGATCTGTTAAAATATTTTCCCTCCAACAGTTTAAACCAACCTAATGCTGACTTTTATGGTTGACTATCTGTGACCCGTTGACTCAAACTTAGACATAATGTTTGACCCTAATCTTGATTATGTATAATGTTTACCAATTGAAACACAATGTTTGACTTTCTAAGTCAAACTGACTTTGCACAACATTAACTAATTGAAATATAAGGTTTGACTTTCCTAAGTCAAAATGCGTCTTTCAACAAATTTAGCTGTCTAATATACTCAAATGCATACAACACATACACAGATACATACCTATGCGCACACACACATATACATACATGCATATACACACAGATGCATGCATATATACAAACACACGAACACATACATATCTGCACACATATATGCATACATATAAACACATACATAACAGACAATTATGCCCAACAGTTAATTATTTAACACATATAAACACATGGACACACCCAAAGACATAAACACAAGCATACACACATACACACACAAACATTGTTCCTTAAATACAAAGATTATCATTGCACTTATACATATAACTAAACATTGCACTTAGTTCATCAAAAAACCTAATTACTACTTATTATAGATTATGAGTATTAATATATACACAGATAAATATACATACTCAAAACACATACATATATGCATACACAGATACATACATATATATATATGCATACACATATACACAGACATAGATACACATATGCATACACATATACACAAATACATGTATATATGCACAGACACACACACACACATACTAATGTGAAATGACACTTATGCCCCTGCATAAATACTTACTAATTGTTCATAGAGTTCATTCTAAATATTAACACTAGCTTATACATAATGTGTGTATGTATAACTAAGTGTTTTATACTACAAAAGTCAAACATGTCATTTAGATTCATAACCATCAACCATTGACCTATACACATACA
This sequence comes from Bidens hawaiensis, assembly GCF_021521415.1. Taxonomy (NCBI): domain Eukaryota; kingdom Viridiplantae; phylum Streptophyta; class Magnoliopsida; order Asterales; family Asteraceae; genus Bidens; species Bidens hawaiensis. The sequence continues at coordinate 454,609 of NW_027491945.1, forward strand.
TACATACCACATTGTCATTCAAACCATTGCAGTTATATATACATCATAAAGTAGGTAAACATTAATACCAAAAACATATATTTACACAATTACTAGTTCATAGAATTCCAAAATTAAAGTTAACATAATACAAAACACCTAATTAGTAATTAAGTTTTTATAATATCTATATACAAATACCTAGTTGTTCATAACACTTAAAAGCAACTTGAAACTAATTAAAAGCTACTCTAACTGATCAAGGCATCTTGCAGCAAAGTGGATGACGTAGATTCGGTTTGGGTATGGCTTTATCAACAAGTCCAAATCGTCGTGACAAAATGATAAACGGAACCGATTTAGCTATGATTAATAGTCGGAGTATTCGATTAACAACTTCGAATTCAAGAATCAACCAACAATTATGAAAATGACAATCACCTAAGAGAGCGGTGGTATCCACAAACAAGTCCAGTATTCATGCCATTGAGTTGATGATGATGATTGTCGCCGAAGACGTAGTTGAATATGGTGGTTACGGGGGATGACGACTAGGGTTGTAAATTGTTAACTTGAGGGGGGGGGGGGGGGGGGGGTTAATATCTACGAGGGAAAAGGGATATTGACCAAAAAAGACGGATTTGCCCCTCTATCTAACGGAACAAACTAGACGATAAACCCAATTGCAAAAAAATAAAGACCACCACGAGGACCATAACTGCGAAATGACCACCACGGGGTTAAAAGCGCTGTTGGTCTCACTACAAGGACCATAACTGCAATTAAGTCTTAATTGTATTTATATTTTGTTTTCTCTTTATAAACTTTTAAAATATATAATTATATAAATTTTTGAATATGTCGTTATGACATGCTTATTTTTATCTACATGTCGGTATAAACTTTACTCAAAACCGAGTCGGTTCAAATTTATATCGGAAAACTGATATAAATTATGGCGCAATTCGGTTTTAAGTAAAATTTATGTTGATACGTAGAGAAAAATAAGCAGGTCACAACATAGTATTCGAAATACTATGAAACTATGTAAAAAGTTATAAGCGAAAAACAGAATATAAGTAAAGTTAATTAAATTAATATAATATTGATATCAAAGTTAAGAAAATGAAGTATTCCACGTGTTTTTCTAGGCGGTGATCGGTTTGTTGCAAAATAACCGGGTGGAAAAATCCCAGGGGACCATCGTTTTTTTCAAAATATCCTTTTGCCCCGACTGGATATGGACATTTGGCTCTTCCGGGTTGATTTAAAATCTGGTCGTTTCATGATTACAAGGCGGGTCGCCTGGATCTTTATGGACAAAATGATTTTGATGGCCATAATTGGAATGAGGAAGATCAATGATTTGAGACCTTTTCGTTCTCCAGGCGGTCAATGATGGAAACCTTTTCGTTCTCCAGGCCGTCAATGATCGACACCTTTCTGTTTTCCAAGTGCTCAACTATGGATACCTTTCCGTTTATAAGGCCGTCAATGATAAACACCTTTCCATTTTCAATACTGTAAAGTTTTAAGGGTCGTTCGTCTATTGCAATATAAATATTTTTTCAGTCCGGTTTTGTATTGGGTCGGGTCATATAAAAAAAGATATACAAACTAAATTTGATATAATCAACCAAAATATGTCAAAAATCATTACAATGCATAATGAAAATCTAATATATCTAAAGTTGTACTCTACGTGTTTTCTTCTTATTCTTCTTTTTTTATGAAATCCCTATCATAATTAAGGTTTGTAAAATAAAACAGACATTGAAGCATACGCATTATTGGTCCACTGATTGGACCGGCCTAATCTGTACGCTCAGATTTAAGAACGGGCTAACCTCGTATTTTGCTTAAAACTTATAATAATACTGAATGAACTATAAACACGAGTATAGTTGTTGATTTCTTTGACATTATTTAATTTATATTTACCAAAAAAATTTTGGCCTAATGATATCAACATGTTTGAAAATGTGTCACTATCTAAGTGGTGATTAGAAAGTGTGTAGTCTTCTAAGAGCATTTTCATCCTATCCCTCAATTTGTGAGGCATGTTTTTATAATGTATGGGTGTTGTGCGTAGAGAAAAGAGAAATATACAATGATTTTTCTATATATTTGAAGAGCTACTATTCACACTCATGTAAAGAATTGAGAAAATTATTATTACTTACAAAGTATAAGCACCGCCTGCTTTGACTTTCCCGCAATCTTTGCAACCCCAGATTCCAACAGCCTTCCTTCAGCATACTGCAATAGAAGACCCAAAATACGAGTTCAAACTATAAGTTAAAAGTCACGTCTCTACACGCTCACTAATAAAAGACTCGCTTATCTTTCCACAAAATTCACAGAAAAATTTGCTGTGTTGACTGACTTCCATCTTCTTGATCTGCTTTCTCAAACTAGCACCATAACGGGTTCCTAAAAATCAGATGTTGCAGGTAGACGTGCACAAAAAAACCGGTTCCGGAACCTAACCGGTGGAACCGAACCGGAACCGGTTCCAGTTCCAACCCGGTTGGAACAATACCCGGTTTGGGTATTTTTGTACCCGAAAATCGGGACCGGTTCTACTATATATATTTCAGTACCGGTTCCAACCCGGTTCCTACCCGGTTATTATTTGGAACCGGTTCGGGTCGTACCCGGAAAAACCGGTTCCGACGGGTTTTTTTTCAAGGGTCAAACAAAAAGTCAAACTAGCCGTTGGAACCGGTTCCAACGGTAATATAGCCGTTGGAACCGGTTTTTTAGACACCAAATAGCCGTTGGAACCGGTTCCAACGGTAATATAGCCGTTGGAACCGGTTTTTGAGGCAATATATCCGTTGGAACCGGTTCCAACGGTAATATAGCCGTTGGAACCGGTTTTTGGGCCAAACCTATATATAACTTGTTTCCATTACTTGTTTCACCATTACTTGTAATTATTTGTTTTGGTAAAATTATTTGTAACTTGTTCGACTAATTATTTGTTTTGGTAAAATTATTTGTTTCGACGAAGAAGAATTGTACTATATGTTTTATTATAATTTGTTCGATTAATTTTTGTTACTTTTTTAATAACGACGAACATTTTATTTATTTAAAAACTAACTATTACAAACATTATTAACACATAAACGATACTAAACATAACAACTAAAACATAAAAAACAAAGTCCGTCGTTTTAATCCGGGAATACTTATTTTTGGGTTGTAGAGCCGGACGACTCTCCCACTTCCTTTTTTTTATCTTCCAATCTTTTTTTCTCTCGACAATACTTATTCGTATGTTTTCGTAATGTCGAGTTGGACCCTGCTTTAAGAAACTTCGAGCAATATTTGCAACGTGCCAACTCATGTGAGTCGGTCATGAGACACAAATCGTAATGGACCCAAACATCGGGGCATCTTGTTGTTTCGATCACCATAACAACGTCATCATTGGATGCCATTTGTGGTCGGTTTAAGGTTAATTTTGGTTTGTAGTGTGTTTTATGGTTTTGGAATTGGAGTGTGTTTGATAGTTTTGAAACTTGCTATTATTAGTAAGAAAATACCCTATTTATAGTTAAAAAACCGGTTCCAACGGTCAAAAACGGCTATATAGCCGTTGGAACCGGTTCCTAACGGCTCTAATTTTTAAATTTCAAAAAAAACCGGTGGAACCGGTTTTTACGTAAAAACCGGTTCCGGTTCATACCCTACCGGTTCTTAAAAGTTCGCATATCTGGGCACCGGTTCGGGTCGGGAACCGAACCGGTTCCTGACTGGAACCGGTGTCATTCTCTACCCGGGTTGAAAAAAACCGGTTCCGAACCGGTTCGGGTTTTCAAGGTGTACCCGATTTGTGCAGCTCTAGTTGCAGGTATTAAAAACTACTAAAAGATAACAATGAACAATAAACTGTTGATCCAAAAAGAAAAACTTTACCATATTTCCCGACGATACCAGCCTTCTTGGTTCTCTTAGTCTGTTTAAAGGTAACAGATATTTTGACACGTGAGCATAAGAAAATACAAGCAAGCGAATAAAATATAAGGGAGAAAAAAGACAAAAAATATTTTACATACATAAATCAAATAGAAGTTCAATAGTGATAAACAAAGACAACAGTTACATGGCTTATAAACTAGCCATAAATGAGAGTTAAACAAAGGCATTAACAACGCAAATTGTAATGTTGAGAACTACAAACAAGAGCACCACATTATATGCCGATCCAATGAAAACCAATATATGAAAAGTGAAAACCAGTTGTCTAAATCAAAAAACTCAAGGCATCATCAGTAACTAATGCAAACTTTTTAAAAGATCACCATATGTAGTAGAAAAAATGCAATTGCAATTGCAATATATAATAAAGACAGATCATCAAAATCTAGAATCAAAATTCCGCATTTTTGAACCAAAATGAGCAAGCAATTCAACCAATCAATCAATCCGGAAGCATGTATAGTAACAACGAATAACAGAATGCTAATAATATACAAAGATCGAATGTGTACCATGTCTTTGAATCAATCAACTGAGACGCCGCAAAAAACCCTAAGGGGGTGTTTGGTAGAGGGAACTGAGAGGTGAGAAATGGAATCGGAAAGAATTCTCTTGTTTGTTTATGAAAGAAAGAGGTGAGAAATGGAAATAAACCATTTCCATTTCTTTGATTTTGTTTCTCTAACAAAAGCGGAGAATTGGATTTCTCTGGTTTCATTTCTCAGCCTCACTCTCTCACGCCTCTTCCTCACTCTCTCCAACGATCCTATTATTGTTCGGCTTTGTTTTTTTGTTCATCAATACATAACATTAAGGTGATCAAACATCCTCCTCTATAAAGGTCCAAACAGATTATCGATTGCTATCCAAACCCTAGCTCAATCGAACCAGAGCTCACAGTCAATTGACCGATGGCGATGCGTGATTTAGTCACCGGCGGTGCGGCGTGTGCCGTACCTGGCTCTTCTTTGTCGTCAAATCCGCTCGGTGCTCTTGCGAACGCGCTAATTGGCTCTTCGTCTCAAAAGGTACGGCTTATTTGCCGTTAGTTTTGACCTAATTGGAGTTAATTATGTTGAATTGAATCGTGATGTTAGATAGAAATCATAGCAGATAGTTATTAGTTATTTACTTATTCAAGCTGTTGTAGTCAGGTAGTCGTTATTACTTATTATTGTTATTATTGGAATTGGATTATGTTTATGATGTTTAACTTGACTATACATGAGCTTGGCGAATTTTGACCTAATTGTGCTTAATTTGTTGATTTCAATCGTGAAGTTAGAAATGGTTAGGTAGATAGTTATTTACTTATTCAAACTTTTGTAATTAGGTTATTTAATTATTATTGTTGTTGTCAGAATTGAATTATATTAGTGATGTTTAACTTGATTGTACTCGAGCTTGAAGATGATTGCTGAAGCAGAATTGAGTTGTATTTATTGAGTTCTGTACTCGTCCAAAAGTTTATCGTTAGATTGTTCTATTATTTTGACCTGAATGTACTTAATTATGTTGATTTTAATCATGAAGTTATTTAGTTGTTCTAGCTGTTATAGTTAGGTTATTCTAATATTATTAGAATTGAGTTATCTTTATGATGTTTAATTTGACTGTACATGAGCTTGGAGATCATTGATTAAGCAGAATTGAATTGTATTCGTTGATATTGTACTCATCCAAAAGCTTATCGTTAGGTTGTTCTATCTATTATTATTGTTATTATTATCGGATTTGAATTACGTTTATGATGCTTAATTTGATTGTACATGAGCTTGGAGATCATTTCTAAAGCAGAATTCAATTGTACTGTACATAATTTGTGGTTCTATTGCTGTTAATTTTGACCTAATTGTACTTAATTATGTTGATTTCAATCGTGAAGTTAGAAATCGTAGGTAGATAGTTGTTTAGTATTCGAGCTGCTTTGAATAGTTAGTTAGTTTATTTGACACCAGAAAATCATAAACAAACGTAGGTTGCCCAAATACTCGAAACTATTGCAACTTTTAGTTGAAGTAATCAGATAATTACTTCCATTCAAACACCCTAGTATAAACTGTTGTTGATCTGGGCTTTATGTGTTTTAGCTTTCTTGATATGAAAGAAGGTCGCTACAATCCTAGGATGTCTTCTGTTATACCAATGGGGAAATGGCGAAAAGCCTCACAGGTTGAACCATATTTTTATCACATTTTGTCTTATGCAATTTTGCCTTAATTTGGCTCCTTTTAATTGAACTTTTAAGTGGATTGCTTTAATTAGAAGCCATGCAAAAGTTGTAGCATATGACGGCATCGTATTTCCAGTTTTTAAGAAGTTATGTAAGGTTTGTATTTCCATTTTTGTTATAACATCAGAAAAGGACAACATATGAACATATTGGTTTTTATTTGTTACTAACATTATTTATTTAATGTTTTTCAGAGACGTCCACCCTTAGATTATAGTAAAGGAAAACAGAATTATGTAAGTTATTACATTTTCTTGAAATCATTTTAAGGTCAGCCTAAAACTCAATTGTGATTTTTTTTTTCAAAATATGCAGAAACTTCAGAAGCAGCGTAATTGCATTCCTGATGAGCATTATGTGCAGACATTACTTGCAGTAAGAAACATTTTTTAATTTCTTATGAAATCTTATTTCCCTTTATAATAAGGTTTAAATTGTGTGTCCTAAGATGAATGATCTCGAGGGAGAGCTTGAAAGGCGAACTGTGACATACACTTCATGGATCCAGTCCGCCACAAACATGGAAACGAGAAGCTGGCATCCTGTAACCTATAACTATGCAAGTGCCAACCCTCAACAAATCCAAAGAATCAAGGTTATATATTGTATGTTTTTCTATCATTATTCATTTTGCTTAAAATGGCGAAACCACTTATATATATTGCAATTGCAGGATATAAACCATGTGTATTATGAGACTGAACACCGAACAGAATGGTGTAAGACTAATGGAATATTGGTCCCCTGTTTTCTGTTTGCTCGCAAGTTCTCTAGAGACGGGGCCATGCGGCTTCTGGCTTAAGGGAATTTTGATGCATCTGCTCTGCAACATACGACTCCATGACTGGTAGGAAATATCTAGATTGAATAGCAATTTGTCATCATAGATACAGTGTATACACAGTAACTGTCTAAAAATAGATGTCATTAAAATGACTTGTTCTCCCATCTTAATGCATGTTTCTTTGAAAACAAACACGTTGTTGTAAAATGAATAATAAGTGACTAAGCCCAAAAAAACGGGCTGGTGTTGCCATTGTGCAAAACCAACTAAGTTTTGTAAGTGGATGGTATCTTATGAAGTGTTTGTATTATTTCTTTCTTTTTACTGGATTCGGTTGGTAATCACCTCATCCGTGCATAGCGTTAACTGTTATAATTCTCCGTTTATTTCCTATGTACCAAACAAGAGAAATGATTCTCAGCTATATTTCTCTACTGAAATCTCTGTACTACCAAACGGAACAGTCAATTCTCATTCTCCAGACCAATTCCCTTTCTCTGCAATTCTATTTCTCTATTCCATTTCTCTACAATTCCATTCTCTGTACCAAACACCCCCTAATTTTCAAAGCCAAATGTGACGGAGAGTGACTTTATACGGATATGGACCGCACAACCTGGACTTGTGTTTGGGCAACCCAGTGTATCTGACCCGACCCATCAAAACATACCCTGAATCGTTTTCTATCTGACTCGATGCTTGACCTATGTTGACCATATCCGAAATCGGTTCTGGTTCATGAAAATACCTAATTTCTAAGGTTCTCTCTTCACAACGGTTTAAAGACATAAAGAGAATCGTAAGAAGTTATGGCGGCTCCATCTAAAATATCGAAACGCGTAGGTAGTTAAATGAAATTCATATAAATAAAAAAAGAAAAAGAACATAGAGAAATTAAAATACGTTGTTGTAAACAAAAGATATGAAAAACTTTTTAAAAAATCATTAAATCATCATCATCGTTCACAATATCCCACCAATAGCAAAGCTATAGTAGGGTCTGAGAAGAGTAAGATATGGACAGCGTTACCTCTACCCGGTAGGAATAGAGAGGCTGCTTCCGGTGAGACCCCCTGCTCGATAGTAGTTTCTCATCAAGCCTTGGACTAAGGCACATAGCACTCAACCATCATGACCCCGGCCGATTGATGCATGTACCCTTGTCTTATAATGTTTTGGTTATAAGATTTTAAAAAAATCTTATAACCAAAACGTTGGTTCAAACCCGGGCAGGAGAAAGAAAATAAATAAATACATTTATGACATGTTTGTCTATGCTTTGATAAATTGTATATTATAACGCACTAACTCCATTTTGAATAAAGCTTACACTTAAACGTAAATAAATAAAAATAAGAGCGCCACCATGATATATTCAGAGTTCTATAAAAGTCATATTTTAACATTATAAGCAAATAAAAGGTCATGGGTGGACATCAGTCAATTTGTTTGAAAGACGAAAAAAGATGTAATATCTATACCTAAATATTAATTTGAATTACCACGAATTTCAATGACCAAGAATTGGTAATTGACATGATAGGTAACTAGAAATACACAGAAATTCGCGGAAATATTTCCTTTTATGAATAAGTCATATCTTGCTTAGACCAATAAATAGAGTTGAGGTTATAGCTAAAGCCGTTAGTAGAAAACTGAAATACTAGTTATGATTAGAGGTGCATAAACCGGTTTAAAATTCAAAACCGGTTTGGGTTAAAACCGGTTCGGTTTGGTCAACAAAAGTCAAAACTGGTTTATGATCGGTTTCGGTTCAGGTTGAAACCAGTTTCTTACAATGTTACGATCGGTTTCGGTTCGGGTTTTGACCGGTTTTTGCCCGGTTTGGGCCGGTTTTGGTGGAGAAAATTACAAACCGGTTCCGAACCAATGGTTTCAATCGGTTCCAAACCGGTTTCTACATAATCGGGTTCAAATCGGTTTTGTTTCAGTTTTCAGGCCGGTTCGGTTAACTGGTGTGTCGGAACCAAACTTTGTTTTATACCGAGATCGGGCCGAGTTACACTCGCTTAAACCCGAGTTTGGGACTTTAATTGATAAAAATCCTCAAACTTGTTTAAGCTACTGATTTTATTGAAGTTATTCATATATTTAAAATGTTTAGTCAGTTGGATGTGGGTTTGCTACTTTATTAGTTCCCGAACCGACTAAACCGAACAAATCTTAAAAGTTGGATCTTGATGCTTACATTAGCGGGATCGTGCACACTAGCACTAAACCAACTCCTCTATGTAAAACTTAACAAAGGTTAAGTAAAACTAAACATCAAAGGCTCGGTTTCATGTAAAACCTATTTCATGTTATGCTTGCTTATTTAATTGCATTTTGTAAAATATAACTTAAACTCCCGAAAACCCAAGCCTTGTTTTTATGAACTTTTATACCATTTATATCTTATCTTCAAGACTCATTATTAACTCTAGGTCTTTCAATCTAGGACACACACGCTAAACCGCCGGCTCGCTCTCTTGAAGATTATTATTATTATTATTATTCTAAGTTTTCTTCATCGATATCACTATTTTCCAAGTAATTCCATCCCCGTTTTCCCTGTTATACTTTGTGGGTACCTTGCATACTTAAACAAAAATGATCTAAGACTCGAATTCTCAAACCACAAACTCTAGTTTATGTGCTACTTGAATAATTGCTCGATTGTGTGTTATATGTCTCATATGATTAATTGTTAAATGTTTATTGCTTTTGTTGGTTGATCTCATCCTTATTCTCAATAAGTATGGTCATACGCTCCTCCTTGTAATTTGGTATTTTATCTATTTGAAAGGAGCCTCATTTATTTATGTTTTGTATATCGTAATTGTTGTTATCATTTACGGTTTCGCATAAGACTTGTGGATTTTGTCTCATATTATATATACACAAAAAATCATGGAATTGCTCACCAACATTCGTGTTGACAAAACATATTTTATGCAATGTTACAGGTTTGATTATTGGTTGATTGAAGATTTGAAGACGTTAGTTTATTTTGGACCGTTAGGTTATTAATGAAATGAACTATTTGTTTTCTTGTACTTTGTTTATTTGTAATGAACATGTGTTTTGTATTTGATGTTAAATGAAATGAATGAGTTGCTTAAATAGTCACTTTAATAGTGTCGTGTGCATTAAAATAATCACGTCGTGCCCCGGCATGTTCCTCCGCTTTTAGTCGGGGTGTGGCATTTTACCTTTCAAACAAATTGGAGGTATGCACACAATTCACATTTTATTCAATATTCCAAGTGTGTCCTACATACTACTTGAGATCACATAATGACAGCCTCAACTAAGTGGCTCTGCCCCTGGTAGTTTAGTGGTCTCACCACAATCTTATCGAAGATAATCCCTTAAGTTAGGTGCATCTTCTTCTGTTAAACTTTGAATGAAAACATGTCACAAGAACACCCACAAATTGCACGAACTATGCGACACTAATTTTTATTAAGCTTAAGTGGAAACAAGCATGACTTGAACAAGCTGTAAACAAACTCAAGCCCTAATACTAAACAAAGTCGAATTCAAATACTAAAAAACATAAACATAACTTGAAGCAACTCAATCTCCTCCCACACTTAGGACATGCCTTCCAACTCTTTTACCCACCTACTAACTTCTTCGGTGTTGCCTTTTCACTCGGCCGTCAATGATAGAAACCTTTCCGTTTTCCAAGCTATCAATGACAGAAGCCGTTCCGTTTTCCAGGCCGTCAATGATCGACACCATCCAGTTTTCCAGGTGGTCAACGATGGACACCTTTCTGTTTTCGGAAAAAGACCAAAATGTCCATATTGGCATTCCTCATTCCAGTTATGTCCATCAAAATCAAACCAGCTTAACTTGTCAATAAAAACTCAGGCGGCCAGCCTTATTTTAAATCATAAAACGACCGGATTATGACCAACCTCGAAAAGCCACATGTCCATATTCAGCCGGGCGGAGCCTGAATATGCCTGTCTATATTTTCCCTACAAGCTTGTACTTTTTGAAAAACAGGTGGCTACTGTTTTTTTTAAAAAAAACATGTTTTCCGTGAAACTCTTTCACAATTTGGTGTTTTTTAATGTTAGTATAATTAATTTAGACTTAATTGCAGTTATGGTCCCTGTTGTAAAACCCAAAACGCAACTTTCAACCCTGTGGTGACCATTTCGCAGATAAGGCCCCTGTTGTGGTCATTTTTTTGTAATCGGACCCTGCCGTGAACCAAAAGTTTGTTTTTCTGTGAAAACACTATTATAACAGTGCAATTTGCAACCTTGTGGTTTTAAATACATGCAATTTGGAGCCTTGGTTTGTTAAAATATTTTCCTTCCAACAGTTTAAACCAATGAATGTTGATTTTTTATGGTTGACTATCCGTGACCCGTTGACTCAAACTCAGACACAATGTTTGACCCTAATCTTGATTATGTATATGGTTAACCAATTGTAACACAAAGTTTGGCTTTCATAAGTCAAACTATGATTTTGTACAACATTAACCAATTGAAACACAAGGTTTGACTTTCCTAAGTCAAGCTGTGCCTTTCAACAAATGCAACTGTCTAATATACTCAAATGCATACAACATATACACACACATATACACACACGGATGTCTGCATATATGCAAACACACAAAAACATACATATCTGCATACATATGAACACATACATAACAGACAATTATGCCCAACAGTTGATTATTTAACACATATAAGCACATAGACACACAAAGACATAAACACAAGCGCGCGCACACACACACACACACATAAACGTTGTTCCTTAAATATAAAGATTGACATTGCACTTATACAGATAACTAGATATTGCATTTAGTTCATCAAAAAACCTAATTACTACTTATTATAGATTATAAGTATTAATATATATACACAGATAAATATATACACAAACACATGCATATATGCATACACAGATACATACATAGATACATATATGCATACACATATACACAGACATAATACACAGATACACAAATACATGCATATATGCACAGACACAAATGCATAACCATTAACCATTGACCTATACACATACATACATACATGCATATATATATACATACATACATACATACATACATACATACATACATACATATATGTCATTCAGATTCATAACCATTAACCATTGACCTATACATATACATACATACATATATACATACATACACACATACATACACATATACATACCACATTGTCATTCAAACCATTGCAGTTATATATACATCATAAAATAGCTTAACATTAATACCAAAAACATATATTTACATAGTTACTAGTTCATAGAATTCCAAAATACTAGTTAGCATAATACAAAACACCTAATTAGTAATTAAGTTTTTATAATACATATATACAAATACCTAGTTATTCATGATACTTAAAAGCAACTTTAAACTAATTAAAAGCTACTCTAACTGATTAAGGCCTCCTGCAGCAAAGTGGATGATGTAGATTCGGTTTGGGTATGGCTTGATCAACACAACCAAATCCATCATGAATCCAGTCCAGGAGGCGTTAACCCACATCGCCGCTACAAAATGATAAACGGAACCGATTTTGCTATGATTAATAGTCGGAGTATTCGATTAGCAACTTCAAAATCAACCAACAATTACGAAAATCACAGTCACCTGAGAGAGCGGCGGTATCCACAAACATGTCCAGCATCCATGCCATTGAGTTGATGATGATGAGATCGACGCGGAAGACATTCCGGGCCGAACCGGGCTGCGGCCCCATCACTTTTTTCGCTCGGTTGTATCTTTTTTCCGGAAAAATCAAGAAAAAATATATATGTATTGAGTGCGGCCCATCCATATTATTTGAGTCAGGGCCAGCCTAGAATTTTTATAAATATAAAGTTTGTTTAAAACTGAAGATGAAAAATCATTTATGAAATAAACGTTACGATAAAGAAAGGAAGGCTAGAAATAAAACTCCATAAGAACAACCGCAAGTTCAAATAAATTTAAACAAAAAAACTAAACATTAAGCCCAAAATCCAACCCTAACATATGGTTAATGGTCGAACACAACAACAAACAAAGGTTCCGTTATACTATGGCCGTTTTGTGACTTACTGACTTATGAGGTTTAGCACAGAAGTCAAAACTGAAGCTGAAAAGCAAGCAAGTGAATTGATGAAATCCTTTGGATGTGAAATCAATTGATTGATTGGGTACTACCGTTTTCGGCTGAGGCCTGAGGTTCGGAACTGACTCGTGTTAGAATGAAATCGATTAATCGAAATAGTCATCAGAAGCAAGCAGAAACCAGGTTCGGTAATTCGCATTTCACCATTTTGTATTTCTTTCAATTTGGTAGGTTAGGGTTTGGAATTATTGTTTGACCCAACCCGAACCAGATTGCCGACCCGAAACTTAGAAGTAGGAAAAAATTTTGGTTGTTGTGACTTTCGGCCCATCCATACTAGATGCTCAAGATCCGCCGCTGGCCGAAGACGTAGCTGAAGATGGTGGTTACAGGGGATGACGGCTAGGGTGGGTTGTAAACTGTTAACTTGGGGGGGGGGGTTAATATCGACGAGGGAAGGGATATTGACCAAAAAGACGGATTTGCCCCTCTATTTAACGAAACAAACTAACGGGGAGTTGACGGTAAACGCAGTTGCAAAAAAATAAAGACCACCACAGGGACCATAACTGCGAAATGACCACCAAGGGGTTAAAAGTTGTGTTATTGGTCTCACTGCAGGGACCATAACTGCAATTAAGTCTTAATTTTATTTCTATTTTGTTTCTCTTATATAACTTTTAAAATATATAATTATATAAATTTTTGAATATGCCGTTATGACATCCTTATTTTTATCTACGTGTCGGTATAAACTTTACTCAAAACCGAGTCGGTTCAAATTTATATCGAAAAACAGATATAAATTATGACACAATTCGGTTTTAAGTAAAATTTATGTCGATACGTAGAGAAAAATAAGCACGTCACAACGTAGTATTTGAAATATTATGAAACTATGTTAAAAGTTAAGCGAAAAACAGAATATAAGTAAAGTTAATTAGATTAATATAATATTGATATCAAAGTTAAGAAAATGAAGTATTCCACAAGTTTTTCTAGGTGGCGATCGGTTTATTGCAAAATAACCGGGTGGAAAAATTCAAGCGGGCCGTTTTTTTTCCAAAATATCCTGGTGCCCTGACTGGAATGGACATGTGGCCTCTTCCGGGTTGATTTAAAATCTGGTCGTTTCATGATTACAAGGCGGGCCGCCTGGATCTTTTCAAGGTCGCCGATCGAAATCTTTCCATTCTCCAGGGCATTAATGATGGAAACTTTTCCATTTTATACGATGCTCAAGTAAAGAGTGCGTTTGAGGCAGTGCTGGACCCATAATTTTTTTTCATAGGGGGCGGAAATTTTTAAGGGTCATTATCTATTGCAATATAAATCTTTTTCAGTCCGGTTTGGATCGGGTCGGGTCATATAAAAAAAGATATACTAAATTTGATATAATCAACAAAAGTATGTCAATAATGAAAACCTAAAAAGTCAAATATATCAAAGTTGTACTCTACGTGTTTACTTTTTTTCTTTTTTTTTTTATGAAATCCCAATCATAATTAAAGTTTTTAAAATAGGTCGAACATTGAAGCATACGCGTTATTGGTCCATTGATTGGGCCGGTCTAGTCTGTATGCTTAGATTTAAGAACGAGCTAACATCGTATTTTGCTTAAAACTTATAATAATACATGAACTATAGACACGAGTATAGTTGTTGATATCTTTGACATTATTTGATTTATATTTACCAAAAGATTTTGGCCTAATGGTATCAATGTGTTTGAAAATGTGTCACTATCTAAGTGGTGAATATTCAAATGTTGTGGACAAAAGTATATAGATTTAGAAATAAGATTAGAAAGTGTGTGAGCTAGTCTTTGTAAAAATTTTATCGAGTCTTCTAGATACGACTTGACATTTTTTTAGGATGGGTATGAACCAACAATCACATTGTAAGTGTTTTGTATGACTTTTTGTGCGTATGATTTACTTATTTAGTTAATATCAAGTTAGGCTGAATTATACACATTGCAACTTTTAATTAGAAACCCGAATACCAATTAACCCGACCCGAACAAATGCAAAACTGATTATCATGATTAAAAAAAAAAACCGAATGACCCGAAGCCTGATTAAAAAGCCCAATCAACAATCCTCATGCAAGCAACAAGTCTCAAAACTGGGAAAAGCATGGTATAGGATCGAAAATTATCGTAGTAATGACTCAAAACAGCCAAATCTAACTCTCGGTCTGCTCCCTCAGCCTACGGATTGTACTCCTGACGGTAACAGCACTAGCAGTACTGCAAAAACAAAGCATAACAAGTGTTTTAGTAGTAATCTACAAAATGCCATAGTCACCGTTTGGTTTGAAATATTCGGTTTTGTTTTAACAGTTTGTGTACTAAACCAGCCATATAATCTTTTAATCTTTATCAGTGATATTTTATTCATGTAATTAAATTCATGAACCATCTTTATCAGTTTAAACTTTTTGGTAAAACTAACAGGTAAACAATTGAGAAAATTATTATTACTTCAAAGTATAGGCACCGCCTGCTTTGACTTTCCCGCAGTCTTTGCAACCCCAGATTCCAACAGCCTTCCTTATGACAGCATACTGCAATAGAAGGCCCAAAATACGAGTTCAAACTGTAATAAATGGTCGGTTAAAATCACTAATAAAAGAATGTTTACCTTTCCACAGAAGAACTTGCTGTGTTGGCTGACTTCCATCTTCTTGATCTGCTTTCTCAAACTAGCACCATGTTGCAGGTGTTAAAAACTAACTAAAAGATAACAATGAACAATAAACTGTTGATCCAAAATTAAAAACTTTACAAATTTGAAGCTTTACCATATTTCCCAACGATACCAGCCTTCTTAGTCTGTATGAAGGTAACACACGTGAGCATAACAAAATACAAGCAAATGGATAAATGAAATAGAATTATAATTTTGACAAGTAGAAACAAGAGCACCACAAATGCAAACTTTTAAAACATCACAAAACAATTTACGGTTTAGCAAAAGAGCTTGAAACATTACACTAGACAGATTTTTCAACAAAAACCACGAAGATCCAACGTGTATAGCAACAACGAATAACAGAATAATGCTAATAATATATTATATATAGAGAGAAATCGAATGTGTACCATGTCTTTGAATCAATCTACTGAGACGCTAATTTTCACAGACGGAGTGTGTTTCGGCTTGCTTTTATTTGGGCCACTAGGTTCGCTGGATTCCCAGTGTATCTGACCCGACCCAGCAAACCCAACCATACCCTGAACCGGTTTCTATCCGACCCGATTCTTGACCTATCTTGACCATATCTGAAACCGGTTCAATTTAAGGTTCACTCTTCACGGCGGTTTAAAGAGAATCGCACGGAGTTGTGGCGGCTCCATTTAAAATATCGAAACGTGTAGGTAGTTAAATGAAATTCAAATAAATAAAAAAAGAAATAAGAAAATAGAGAAATTAAAATACGTCGTTGTAAACAAAAGATATGAAAATAAATCTTATAATCAAAAGGCTGTTTCAAATCCTGGTTAGACAAACAAAATAAATAAATAATTGATGGCATCTTCGTCTATGCTTCGATAACCTGTATATTATAACACACCAACTCCATTTTGAACAAAGCTTACACTTAAACGTAAATAAAAATAATCACAATGATATATTCAGAGTTTTATAAAAGCCATATTTTAACGTTATAAGCAAAAAAAGGTCATGGGTGGACACTATTCAATTTGTTTGAGAGGCGAAAAGAGAGGTAACATCTATACCTAAATATTAATTCGAATTGCCACGAATTTCAATGATAAAGAATTAGTAATTGACAGAATAAGTAACTAGAAATACACAGAAGTTTATGAAAAGATTTTCTTTTATGAATCGTGCAATTCATTTAAAATAAGATGTATCTTCCTTTTATGGATTCTCACATTCCTTACATCGAATTCTCTTACAATAACAGTTTCCATTCTAGCATCAGTATGCCTCCTTTCGAAGCTCTCTACAGTCGCAAATGTCGTTCCCCGATTAGTTGGAACGAAATCAGTGAAGATCAAATTACCGGACCCGAAATGGTCCAAGAAGCCACCGACCGTATCGACCAAATCCGCAAGAACCTACTTGCCGCTAGAAGTCGACAAAAGAGCTACGCCGACAAATGGCGAAAACCGATCGAATTCAATGTCGACGATCTCGTCCTTCTCAAGGTATCCCCTTGGAAAGGAGTTGTTCGTTTTGGAAAGAAAGGAAAACTAGCTCCCCGTTTCGTAGGCCCATTCAAGATTCTTGAGCGAGTCGGAAAAGTAGCGTACCGACTCGAATTACCGGAAGAACTCACCGGTGTTCATCCGACCTTTCATTTTTCAAATCTCAAGAAGTGCTTAGCCGAAGGTAGTCTCCATATACCTCTCGACGAAGTACAAGTCAATGAATCAATGATTATGGTTGAACGACCCGTTGAAATCATGGACCGCAATGAAAAGAAAACCAAGCGAAGTCGCATCAAGTTAGTTAAAGTTTGATGGGAATCACGGCGTGGCGCGGAGTTTACATAGGAACAAGAAGACTCGATGAAGGAGAAATATCCTCATTTGTTTACATCATCTTAATTTCGGGACGAAATTTCCTAAAGTAGGGGATACTGTGACATTTGTCAATTTCGGGTTATTTTATACTTGTATTCTTAATGTAAACCCGACCCGTTTTGTATCCCGAACCTTTCGATATTATCAAAATGATGAATTTTATGTTACATATTTGTTTTATAGTTGTTGGATCTAAAAAAAACACCCTTTTCGGTTCTTAAAATGCCCTGAAAACGCTCAAAACAAACTCCAGGGACAAAAATTACCAAAATGGAGACTTAAAGGACCAATTTGTAGTTTGTGCTTTCTTGGGTCTATAACCAACCCATTTTCATGCAACACCCTTTATGAAAGACCCATTCAACTTACCCTATATACACACACCCATCTTCTTCATTTGTGCTTACTCATTTCCTCATTTCTCTCTCAAATTCTTGAATTCTAAGGTTGTTCTTCATAAGCTAATCTTTCATTTTAACTAACTTCTCAATACTTAAAGCTTGATGTTACAACATATATATAATATACACTCCTTGTTTACCTTCGGTCTTTCATTTCTCCGGTCTCGGCCGGTTGAAATGTTGGGCTAGTAAGGCAAGGTTACATGGAGGACTTTGTAGTCCTTGTTTATATAGTTAACAAATCTAACCATATAACTTGTTATACTTGCTTAACTTCTGCATATTTTAGTTTATTGTTCATATTTGTCAAGTTCCATGGTATTGGGTATGTGGTGACTAGCCTCGGTTTCATCCCGAGTTGAGAACCGAACCAAAAACCAAACTTTTGTTTAAAAGCTTTATTGTTAACTTTTTGAATGTAAAACTTGAGTATTATTTTTTATAAGTTATTTTACAAGTTCCATGGTAATTGGGTATGTGGTAACCATCCTCGGTCTTATTCCGAGTCAAGGACCGAACCAAAAACCGAACTAAACCGAGTTCACTCGCTTAAGACACACAAGTGTGTTTTTAGCCACCAAAACTCATATTTTTCTTCAAGATTATATTTTAAATTAATTTTAGTTAATTTCTAAACATACTTGGCATGTCGGTAACCAACTTGATCTTATAACAAGTTCGGACCGATAAAGTCGTATACTCGCTTAACGAACGTTAAGGTTCTTCACAATAGAACTACATACTTGGTTAAGTCTATTTTGATTTTTATGGAGTTATCTCATAACATTTATTATTTTGGGAAGTTAACTTTGAGCTTGGTCAATTATCAAGTCTCGAACCGACAAACCCGAACACTCGTTTAAACCTCATTTTGGTATTCTTATAACCAAGGGTTTTGCAATATTGCATTTTAACCCACATTATTACTTAACATAGATTGAGGTAAAAAAAAAACAGAAAAAAACTAATGAATAGAATACCGAGACCCGGTTTCGAGTAAACTTATTTTACAAAACTCGTTTCTTTAATTTCTCAAATATTTACATTTTAAATCCTAAACTTTATTTATTTACTTTATTTGTCATGTATTTTATTTTAAACCCTTCCAAGACTACCTACTAACACAAGACCCGGTTAATATAGGTCTTGCTCGTTAAACCGATCTCTCCGATTATTCACGACACTATCTTTCAAGTTATTTATTAATGTGAGTACTTTTTCATCCCCCGTTTTCCATCTTTCGTTTTGGGGTGGCATTGCATACTTATTCAAATTCAAATAATTTATACTTGAGTCTTAAACCACAACCCTTATTGTATATGTTTACTTAAATAAATGCTCGATTTGGTGTTATATGCTTTACATGATTATGTGCAAATTCTTGAATGCTAAGGCGGGTAGCCTCTTGAATGCTAAGGCGGGTAGCCTCATCGAAGTATGATCATACGTTAATTCCGAGTATATATGGTATCCCCATATAGAAAGGTGTCGTCAATGTATTCTTATTGACGATTTCATTATTGTCGTCAATGTATTCTTATTGACGGTTCGTCAATGTATTTTTATTGACAGTTTTATTATCTAAATTGTTGCTATTATTTATTGTTTTCATATACTAGTTGTGGATTTCATACTATATACTTATTGTCCAAAACTATGAAAATTGCTCACCAACCTTTGTGTTGACAAACTCTATTTTATGCAATGTTACAGGTTTGATGTTAGCTTGATTGGATTACTTGAAGAAACTTATCATCTTGGCTTTAGGATATTAGAAAATGAAAGAACAAGTTATTTGTTTATCTATCTATTTGGCATTTTGTATGACAATTGTTGTGTTATTTATGATGATATGGATTTAAATGAGTTGTTTAAATATTGTAACTTTATAGTGTCGTTGTGCAATGAGCAATCATGTCGCGCCTCCAAGTTTCCGCCTTCATTAGTCGGGGTGTGACACGAACGAACATGAACAAGGTCTTGTTTGTGTTCGTTCGGTTCGTTTACAACCTTAAGAATTGAGGTTATAGTTAAAGCCGTTAGTAAAAACAGAAACAACTAGTTATGATATAGGTAAATAAAATATTGGGCCAAAGCTAAGATTTTTAAATGGAAAGGTGCATGGCTTAAATTTCAAGTCTAATCAAATATGAGGGGTTATTCTAACTTCATTAGGGTCATAGCATGATTTGAAATTTGAAAAAAGAAAATGGCTTAATGTTATGCTTAGCCCACTTGCATCCATTTAACGGTAAAATCGTGTAAGAGTGTGTAGTGGCGACAAATTAAAGGAGTTTTGGGCAGTAAGACAGTGTGCGGCAATATGAGGCGATAATGGGTGATTTGGGCAAGAAGCACCCCTCCCCCTGCGATAAGCGAGGCGACAGGGGGTACATGTCGCCTAGTGTTTTTTTGGGTTTAATATTATTATATTATGTACGTGTGTGTAATACACACACACACGCACATATATATATATATATGGGTGGGATATAGAGAGAACTCCTCTTAAAGAGAGAACTAATAAAAACTATTTTTAACTTTTTTTTTTTTTTTTTTTTTTTTTTTTTTTTTTTTTTTAATAATAATAATAATAATAATAATAAAATTTTATTTATTTCTACTGATGAAACATAGATATTACATCAATATAGCAGGTAGGCGGGCAACAAGCTGCGCCGCCACCCCTTTCTGAATTGCAAACCCTAACCTGCTAAAGACATACCCCTGCCCCTTTGGAGTCGACACATTGCTATGCACAACCTGTTGGACCCTGGTTAGAAAACGGATAGCTTCCGGTGCCAAGGAGCCAAATGTATCAAAAGCCAGAGGGACAAAAACATGTTGGTTCTCTTCGCAGGCTTTAGCATGTTTCTCCACCTTCTTCGTTTCAGACTTTTTTTTAAAAAATATTTTGTAATTTTTTTCTTTCCTCCTAATAAGATGATATTGTTCCTAAAAAAAATCGACAGTGTAGTGCATATGTGCACTAATGTGTATTGCATATATACGATAGTGTTTTATTGCATATAATACAACACAATTGCATTATACAATACACACTATTGAATATATGTAAATACAAACACTAATAATTGTACTCGAAACAAACTATCGCATATACGTAATACAACACTAATGCACATATGCACTATATTGTTTTTTTGGTATTTTTGTATATAATATAACACTATTGCACTAATACAATACCAAAAATTGCATATATACTATTCAACATTATTGCACATATCAAAATACATACTGGTGCACATATGCAATAAAAAAAAGTCGATGTATTGCATATGTGCACTACGAGTTTTTTTTATTTTATTTTTATTTTTTTTTATTTTTTGAGTAAATGCTAACATAATATAAGAATAATAGCAAAAACGGAAATTTAAAAATATTTCTTTATTAGTTTTCTAGTTCTCTCTTTAAGAATCTCTTGATCCTCTCCCTATATATATATATATATATATATATATATATATATAGTGATTGGATTACAAAACCACTACACCCCTAAGATGAAAATCGTCTCTCTGCTGACGTGACGTCACGTGTCGAAATCGCCCCTATTTTGTAGCCCTCCACTACACATAATCTAAGGGGCTACAACACCGCCCCCTTGGGCTACAAATGGGCGATATGTGAGGCGATAAAAGGGGGGGGGGGATCTATATCGCCTGTATGTGTTTGTTTGTTAATAATAATAATAAAAAAAATACAATGTGGACTAGAACACCACTACACCCTTAAAATAAAAATCGGTCATCTGCTAACATGACGCAACGTATCAAAAATCCCCCTATTTTATAGCCCACCACTAGAGAGCCAGCCATCCACTCCAAATACCATTAATAGTAGAATGTGTTTACTAGTTTAAACTTAATACAATTTAAATTTTTAATAAACTCTGGCTTGTAGTTTTCAAATTAGAATTTGATTGATCTTTTATTTGTAGAATGCTTGTGAAAGAAAGTATGTTAATGTTGCAATGGAGGTGGAATATTAGTTTACATGAAAGTATGGTAAACTTTGTAAAAAACGAACTGGAATGCATAAAAAGAATTAACTACTCCTTAGAATAAGCCTTTCTCCCAGCTACAAGAGTGAGCATGAAATAGTACATACAAGTACAACTAACACCTCAGTTTTAGATTTTATAATCGAACGGCTTCGGCTATAAACGCTTTGATTAATTAAAAAACTTGGTTTGGTTATTATATCTATTCATAATCCTTTCAAACTGTATAAAATGATAATTAATGTGGTATTTCATTTATAAAAGCATGACCAACCCTTATGTACAACCTAAAAACTATATGTATAAGTTAGGCAACCATACACATACATAACTTACTAACAAACACAATGAGACCAACAAGTAAAAAAAAATCCTGATGCTCGATGTAACCTTTACAGAATACAGTTAAATCCCTCCTTTTGTGAGTTGATAAATTTAGAACAATGAAGGGTACAGAACACCCCTCTACATAATAAATATGTACCTACTGCTATTCAATTTCAAACCCATAACTATTCTATCCTTGTAAAGATAACAAAACCGAGATCTTCACTCTTTTATGACCTAAATTAATTAAATAAACTTATCTAACCTTGACGCCCTTTTCAGACTCGCTGATCGGAAACTCTCTAACCGAATGTCAGAGGACGCGCGCAGATCGTTCAAAAACGGGTCACCTTTTTCTGACTTTATGATCTCTAGAATGACTCCAAGAACCTCGGCTGCAAGACCTGCTTCCACGAGCTGCCCTTGTTCATCCCCGCCTTCATATATTAACCGGGAGATTTGTTTGTAAGGGATGACGTTTTCTATAAGCATTCTTGCAAA
Source organism: Bidens hawaiensis (assembly GCF_021521415.1). Taxonomy (NCBI): domain Eukaryota; kingdom Viridiplantae; phylum Streptophyta; class Magnoliopsida; order Asterales; family Asteraceae; genus Bidens; species Bidens hawaiensis. The sequence continues at coordinate 477,540 of NW_027491945.1, forward strand.
CATACGGCCTAGAAACTCGGGCGCTTTTGGTGCATCGTTCACCGCGTCATCCAATGTGGATAAGACAGACTCGAATCTGGATAATGTAACAAAACCAAAACCAGTTACGAGTCATCTGACAGTCAGTTGAAAAGCAAATATAGCAGTGTGAACCCGTTTTAGATACTTTTTTTTTAGTAAAGTGCCAAAATCGTCCATGAGGTTTGGTTAATAATGCGATTTTCGTCCAAAAAGTTCATTTTTTGCATATGGACCATCGAGGTTTCCCAATTATTGGCCGGCACAACCGCCCAGCCACACCATCGATCTCTTCATCACAAAATCAAAACAAGTTCCAAAAGCCAATTAAGGGGGTGTGGTGGTGTTTCAGTTCGCCCCCCCGACCACTCCTCACTTATGCCAGTGGTTCGATTGGTGGTGTTTCACAAGTCATGACAGTCAGCGGTGGTCCACTTTTTTTCCAGCAAGAGAGAGAGGGAGAGAAAGTGAGGCGAAACCCTAAATCGGAATGTGGCTGTAGCGGTGGTGGTGCTCGGGGAAGATCAACGGAAATGGGGACGGCGGTTGCTGTGGAGATGATAACGGGTCATCATTTTCGACACTTGAAGAAGATGAAGATTGGAGTTTTCTTAACGAGCTTTATTGGGAATCTGTTGAAGATGAAAATTTGGGATGTTCATCGGGTCGGGTACTGAGTGGCTTGTGTTTTATTAGGATCTCACTGAAAGAAACCAAATTAGACATGAAAGAAAACCAAGGTTCTGCATTTCTGTGTGTTTATTAAGTTATTAAAAAATAATAAAATATACAAATAGATAAAAAAAAGACAATTTTGTCCCTGATTTAATGTTAAAATTTTAACAGAGCTAATGATTTGGATGATATTGGTAATAAATGGGAAACCTCAACGGTTTTTTTGGATGAAAGTCGCATTATTGACCAAACCTCAGGGATGATTTTGGCACTTTAGTCTTTTTTTTTTCAGAGTGACCCATTTCAGGCAAGCTTATTTTAGTCAGGACCTGTGTTGACTCGTTACTCGACCCATCCGTTTTTCTAGATTAAAAAAAGTAACCAATTAAAATGTAGCAAGGTGAACCAACTTGACACTTTTTCAGAAAACGACCCATTTCAGGCGAGCTCATTATGGCCAAAGCCTGTTTTGACCCGTTACCACCCCTCCTGTTTTGACAATCTTTAAAAATTAATTATTGTAGCAAGGTGAACTTATTTTGATACTTTTTTTTTCTAAAATGACCCATTTCAAGTAAGTGTTTTGCTAAAATGAACCATATTAGGCGAGCCTGCTTTAGTCAAAACTAGAAATATTCACCAGCCAAGCCGCTCTTGAGATGCTCGAGATTGGGTCGCTTAAAAGATCGAATCAAATATAGCTTAAGCAAGCCCAAGTGCGATATTTGAGCCTAAAAGTAAGCTTCTTTAGTAAACTAGCCCGACCCCACTCATCAACCTTGAGTAGGCTCACGAGCCTAAACAATCCCTTTTATTATATAAATCATTTTAATATATTAAATATATATTTACGTAATATTAAATATTATATATGAAAGTATGATAAAATAACTAAATAATTTATATAACATACATAAGAATATATATAAATATATACAGATAAATTAATAAATAATAATAAACGATCTGATAGAGAGAGAGCTTGAAAAATTACTCATAAGCCAAGCTCGATCTCGATCTCTCATAAGTTAAACGAGTCAGCTAGGTGTTTACACCCCTAGTCAGAACCCGTTTTGACCCAAACCCGTCTAAACTTGTAACCCAACCCATTGGATTTTTCAGGCTTATTTAAAAGTAACTATTGAGAATTTAGCATTAATTACCCTCTGACAAGGGAGTCTTGAGTTAGGATGCCTTCTTGGGATTTAGTAAGATTTATGAGAAGCTTAGCAAGTGAATCTCGGTCCATGTCTTTCCTCTCGAAAGAATCGGTGACCCAAATGGATATCATCGTTGGATAAAATCCGGGTGCGTTAAGTTCTTTGATGCATAAAGCAACTTCCATTTCATCTCTTGCACTGAAAATAAATTAAATATACATATTCAACCAATCAAATGGTCAAGAATAATATTAACATATATTCATCAATAAACGCTGTAGATGGTACCTGTAAAACTCTTTGATTGCTTCAATTGACTTATCATGTAAACGATCATCAGACAACAACGTCAAATCTGAAGAGACGCTTTGTGGAGGAGTAGGCACACGAGCCCGTTCAGGTGATGAGGATGGTGGAACTCGGTCAAAACCGCGTTGGTTCACATAGTTATTGTTGTTGTGTTCCTGCATATTGGACTGGTCATAAGCGGGTCGAGGAGAAAACCTTTCGGGTGTGTATCTTGAAGCCAGATCATCACGTTGACCATAACCCCCATAACCATTATTAGGACCAGCAACGCCTTGCATAGAAGGCTGACCTCTAACAGACATTCCCCTAGCTAACCCACCTTGTGGCCCGAGGGTTATAGTCTCATCACCCACGGGTCTCAATGGAACCGACAAAGTCCTATTCTCAAATGCGTCAAATCTTGAATCTTGGTTAACAAAACCGCGATTCTGCTGTTGGGGTAATACCCGATAACCGCCACCCATTTGAGGGTTTGAAGGTAAAACACCTTGTGACCCTCTTGGACCAAAGTCCATGGGCTGACTTCCCCTCCTGAGTGACGGGTTAGAATTAGGCCCACGGGCCAGTCTGCTAGATTGGGCCTGGCGTTCTTGATGAGCATCCCGATGAACCTCTTCAATCTTTTTTGGGCCTTCGACCTTCCTTCTTTGCTGCCACTTATTCTTTCTAAGGTCAATCGAGTCTTTTAACATGAATCGCACTCGTGAAGAAAGTGTCATATTATTTGATAGCTTAAGCATCATGTCAAAATATGCATCCATGTGCTCTTTCGCTTTCATGTGATCAATCATCTCCCCAATTGTACTCATCAATTTGCACAAGGCCTCGATGTTTTCCTCATCAGGCGTAGTGTTCTGATTAAACCCTAACAGTTTCTTTATGCACTCATGCATGATTCTTTCGGTCAACATTCTCTTCTTGTATAACTCACCAATAAGTCTAATATTACCCAGCATACGTCTTCGGGCCTTGACCCGTTTCTCTTCACGTTCCTCTTCACTCCGCTTAATCTCGCCTTCTTCTTCTGTTCGGTTTGCTTCTTCTTCCTCTCTCTCCCCTCTTTCAAACTCCTCTTGACATTTATTTAATAATAATCTCTTAAAAGTAATCTTCTCATTATCTTCACCAAAACCGGGTAACTCAACAGCCAAACGAGAGCAAAAGTTGGCATACATCTCAACAAAAGTCGGTTCCATTAAAGCCTTGTCAAATATTTGACCAATCACACCCGACAGAGTATCTGCATTGTCGATATTAACTTGTTTGACTTGCTCAAATAGTTTTTCAAAGTTTTGTGGGGTCAACTTGTTTAAAATACTTTTCAATTTCCGTTGTTTTGCTTGCTCCTCGTCGGTTACTTTCCCAATTTCATACTTCTTCTCAGCTTTATGCATCATTGGAGTGTGGGCCATTAAACCCTTTTGATAATTAGTAGCACGCTGCCACCTGTCAGAATCCGAATTATTACGCTGCATATGTGGGCCAGGGGACGGCATTGGTCCAGACAGAATGCCACCAGGGTACTGACCAGGCGGCTGACCACGTGGGGTCCTCAACACACCATGGTTCCCTCTTACCGGGTAGCCCATGTTCGGGTCCCATCCAGGACCCATAGGTCCTCCCGACCCTTTATTCCATTTGTCATCAAGACCTACATTACTCGGCCGCCGGTCAAGCCATGACCCTGCCCCTGACCTATCACCACCACCTCTACCTGGGCTCGGGTATGGTTCACGAGCCATGTTGCCACCTGCTGCTACCAACACTTCGGTTATATCATTTGTAATCTCGAAACCTTCCGGAAGATCAGTACATTGGTCAGAAAATTTCAGTAGGAAGTCTCTGGAATACTTTTTAGTCATTCCATCATTGTCATCCCCACTGTGAAGTTTATGCTTCAAACCCGCTCCAATTTTGGGAGTAGAAATGTCTGCAGCATCCTCCCAATCTTCTGGCTCATACTTGGTGGCCCCACGTGACAAAATGGTGTCTTTTTCAGAAGTAGCATTAACAGATACATTTGGATTTTCAACAGCTTCAGTAGCAGATAAAGTTTCTTTTTTTTCTTCGGGACGCTTATAAGGATAAAGGTCAGAAGTTGTCCCGCGCGCATCAGCATTTTTCAAGATTTCTTTTATTTTATTTTTCTTTTTAGCTGTTGTAGTAGTCTTGACCTTACTACTAGAAGTTGAAGGATAAACCGAGCCTGCAGACTCTACTTCTGAAGTCAAAGATGTGGTCTCTGAAGCAGAAACCGAAACAGGTTCGTTATTAATGACTTGCTCAACTTCCGACTTGCTTAATTGATCGTCTTTCTTATCATCAATATCTGAAGTGGAAATGGATCCGGCAATATTATTTACAGTTGCATTTGGGACCGTGCTATCTTGATTTTCATCAACAGATTCTTTGACTAGTTCTTTGGACCCCACATCAGAGTCTTCAACTTTAGGGTTAAAGTCAGCGTCTTTTTCGTTATCACATTTTGAAGATGACAAGTCAGAAACATGTGAAAGCTCTTCTTTGTTGCTGGTTTCTGGCACATCCTTGTTGACTTCCGAGGAAACAGTCAACAACTTTGACGTTTCTTGAACTCCACTATCGTTTGAAACAGAGGTTGTTTGCCCATCAATCTGTGAATAGCAAATAGTGCATAATCTAAGTCAGATTGTGAAATAATCATACCACTAAAAGAAAAACTGAAGTATAAATAAATACCTTATCTGTCGTAATATTAGAGTGGGCCTTTTCTGCAGGCTGCTTATTAACCATTGTAGTTTTTGCAACTTCAGCCTCAACAACAACCAGAGTATTGGCCAATTTCTCAGATTGTGGTAAAGAGCTAGCAGTTACCTCTGAATCTTTATGAGGTTGACCTTCTCCGCCTGCTCTTTGACCCTTTTGCATCGAGTCAACAACCTTTTCAGTATGTGAACTAATTGTCGGTTGTTTTACTGTCACCTGTTTAGAAGCCTGTGGATAGCATGGTCAAAACAAACACCACCTTAGTGTGACTGGACCTTAAATACATACATATGCATGGGGGTGAGATCAAGAGAGAACTCCTCTTAAAGAGAACTATTGAACTAAGAAAGATTTTTAACTTCGTTAAAAAAATATTTATAATTTTTTTCTTTCATCCTTCTTATATGTCGATTCCAAAAAATAAATAAATATAAATAAATAAAAAAGCCGATGTAGTGCATAAATATGCAATAGTGTTGTAGTGCATATGTGCAACAGTGCTGTATTGCATATGCGATACAAAACTATTGCATATATACAATACAACACTATTGCACATATGCAATACACGCTACTGCATATATGTACTACACGCTACTGCATATATGCACTACATCGACCTTTTTTTATTTTAATTTGTTTTTTTTGAGGATGAAAGAAAAAAAAAATAAATTTTTTTTTTTAAATTTGAAAATATTTTTTTATTAGTTCTCTAGTTCTCTCTCTAAGAATGGGTTCTCTATTGATCTTGCCGGGAGAGGATCAAGAGAAAACTCATTCTTGAGAGAAAACTTAAAAACTCCTAAAAATTATTTTTAATTAAAAATTAAAAATTCAAATTTCTGTTTCTTCCATTCTTCTTATATTTTTGTTACTCTTCACCGGAAAAAAAAATAATAATAAAAAGACATTGTAATAAACATACGTATTACTGTGTGATACTGTTGTATTACACATGGGTAAGACTATGTATATTTATGTTCAATTGTGTTTAATTGCATATATTCAATATTTGTGTATTGTATATGTGTAGTAGTATTGTATTATACGCAAAAAATATATAAAAAAAATAAAAATAAAAATAAAAGTCGATGTAGTGCACATGTGCATTAGTGTTGTATTACACGTACGTACTAATGTTCAATGTGTGCATTAGTCTAATATTCCATATATAAGTGTGCATCAAATATGTGCAATAGTTGTATTCTATGCAATACAACACTCTTGCATATATGCAATGCGCACTATAACACGTGTGCACTCTTGCATATATGCAATGCACACTATAACACATGTGCACTACACCGACGAGGTTTTTTTTTTTTTTTTTTGAGAACAATATCAACATATAAGAATAATGGAAAAAAGAAAGAAACTACAAAAAAAAATTTTAAAAGTTAAAAATAATTCTTTAGGAGTTTTTAGTTTTCTCTTTAAGAGAAGCTTTCATTTGATCCCACCCCTATACATATATATTATATACACACATACATATAGGAGAGGGTTTTGAGCAAAAAACACGGTTTTTTTGCGAGAATATACATACATATACATATATATGCAGACATATATACACATGTATATAGGGGAGAGTTCTAAGCAAAACACATTTTGTTGCAAGAGTACACGGAGTAAATAAGTTACTCATTTTTTCAATTTTAAAAAAATTTAAAATATAAAGCATTGGCAGATACAATGCTATACTTATGAAATATAACTAACACACACATATATAAACAAATTTCGTTTATATATAGAATCTACGCGTGTAGGAAAACGATTAAAATTAAAAAGAAAAACATATGAACAAATTAGTTTGATGGTATTTTATGTACATAGCATACACAAATGTATTTAAAAGTACAAAATTTTAACCATTGATAAAAAATAAAGCAATTCAGGTTTGTTCGTATCGCAATAATTTAATGTTTTGTAATGAACCTCGCCTGTATATATAAAGAAGCTAACCTGATTATAAAACCTTGGTGGCTGAGAACCAGGGTTTGTCTGTGAACTAGTCAATGGGTTAGAACCAGGCGGTTGGGGAAAAGGGGGACCAGCATTATAAGAATTAGGATAATAGTTCATGGGATGACCAGCAGGGGGGAACCCCTGAGACTGAAGCATGTGCGGCCTTGGACCTGAAGACCCATCAGTCCGTTTACCAAGCTGCAGCTCCTCGTGAGTGGCTGGGTGAGTAATCTTCACAGCCCTTCGCGCACCACCAAAGTTAATGTTGCCCATGTGCTGTTGTTGGTACTGTGGTCTTATCCCCATCCCCATTCCCCCCATGTTTCCGAGCTGAGGTCCCGAGAAAGTCAAACCTTGACTTTGATGCATCATTCCTTGATGGTGTTGGATACCTGGGACAAACACTTGTGGCGGTGGGTTACCGACCGGTAAATGCATGGGAAGTGGGACTGTATTGGCGGCCATGTTTTGGGGTTGTAGTGGTGGATTTGGGCTGCCAAATGGAAGGTGAATTTGAGGTTGGTGAAATGGCATTTTCATGGTGGGCATAGAAGGCATAGGAGGACCGATGGGTTTTTGGGAATGGGCTGGAATGGGCCCGGGAGGTGTGGAAAGCACGTCTTTTTTCTCTTTTGGAATAGGACGGGGCTCAACGGGCTGGTCAACAGGCCCTGGATCTTTCCTTGGCATATGTTGGTTAGGAATAGGTGGATTTTTGTTTAACGAATCAATACGAGCCTGCAACATAACAATAGCATTCACACAATGTAATAATGAGTAACAAGTTCCTTAGTTATGACCCACTAGAGAAAAACAGGTCCAACAAAAAATAGTAGATGAAAAGCAAAACAGGTCGTCGGGTTAGAAGTAACCCAATGTCTGCATAAAACCTCCTAACTCCGCTTGTACTCAAAGATTTCGATTACTTAGTACTTAGTAGCAATTATACTATTATTTAATACTTATCGCATTAGTTATTTATAAAAAGTTTAAAAATGAACGAATATGATGACATGCAATAAAAAAAATTATCTTTTTCAGTTGTCGTTTGCTTTCAATGTGACAATTATGCTTGCAAAAATCGTTAAAAAAGCACAAAGCTTCTAAAGGACTACACTTTGCCCAAAGTTTCTAAATATGCCATCTTGTTCGTAGTTTAGTCCACATTAGGTTGCTCTTTTTCATGAAAACAAACTCTCGTTCTAGAAGTTTTTTATAATATTAGCTTTGACGCTAATTTTGATAAAATGATGATAAATTTTGTTATGTTTTGAAACAAAAGCTTTGTTTTCTCTTAAATACTGAATACAAATTAATTAAAACTCTTTGGCAAAAAAAGTTGTACAGTTTTTCAAAATCACTGTAACTTTTAGAGATCGATGGAGAACGTAAAATCGTTTGATTAGCAAGTTGAGCTAAAAGCAATGACACTACGCTGTACACAAAAAACAAATCATTTTTTTTTTTCAAAAAACGTTTTTTCTCAGTTTTCATAAATAGAACAATTATTCTTAAATGTACTCCGAATCACACTAAAGTATAAAACTCACTACACTTCATTTCAATTCACTTTACCTATCTCAACTGTAAAGAAAGATCTTTTAATAAGCTTTGTTATAAATAAAGCACATCCATTAACAAAAAGAGTATCTTTTAGTTAAAACAAAGAGTTAAGTACTTCTTTAACAAACATGTGTGAGCAAATAACAACAAAAACATACCTGGGCCCGTTTCTGCTCATCCAAATTTGGTGGAGCGGAGCTCGTACGAGCAGGCACCTACAAAAACATGATGCTTATATAAAGGTGATAAATCATGATTCGAAAAAGTGTTCTTGACTTCTTTCCACAAAGAAACAAATACATACCTGCATTCCATTGATAACACCGGGACTAATTGACCCAAATTGAAGAGGAAATGCCTTAGAAGCATCAGCTGAACCTAATCACAAACAAAAGTATCATCAAACAACTTTTAACTTAATTCAATGTTCAAACTAATTTTAAATTCTAAAAAAAAAAAACAAAACAAAACAAACTTGGTACCCTTAACAGGAGTAGAAGTTCCCATGGTTCCAGAACCAAGAGGAACCGCGTTACTCTGTGGAGCCTTCGGGAGGCCCGGTGTGCTTGTCTGGACCGATGCATCAACTGGCCTTACATTAGCACCAGCAGACGCTGCATCATGTGCTCCTACAACAATTATACAAAAAAAATATCAAATTTAAAAAAAAATAAAAACTATACAAACTGTGTTGCAAATTGCAAAATGCAAACATGGAACATACCTCTTACTGGCGGTTGAACATGAGCGCCATTTTGCGGGCCTCTATTCGACGATCCCAAACTCGGGTTCTGGTTACCGGTTACCCTAGCCTGTGGTCCTTGTGCATTACTAACCACTTTCTTGAAGCTATCAAACAATCCCAAATCCCAAATTAACCCAAATCAAAACAAACCCTAATTGGCTAATTCACAAAAACAACAAACCCTAAATTTGTTATACCTTTTACCGCCACCGCCGCCCAAAAAGTTCCTCGGGGAACCCGGGTTACCAGATCGAGGGGATCTTCTGTAGTGTGGCGGCTCATTTTTATCACCTCTTGATTGATTGACGGACATAAATCCAATTCCACACGAAAAACACAATCTTTATAGGACCCTAATCAATATAATAATCAGATCTCCAATCTAATGAGCTAAGAACACAATTGGGAGCAAATGAATCACACCCAGATGAAAAAGATTTGATTTTGATGGGTAATTGTTTATTACTTACCAGAAGAGTGATGAAGGTTGAAAGATGGAGGGTAAATTAGGGTTTAGTGAATGTAATTGGGAAGCATGATGATGATGAGAAATGAAAAGATTAGTTTTTTAGGCGAATGGGTCGGTAAAACATCGAAGAACACTTCGTTGGTTTGGTACGATTAGATTAGATTAGATTAGATTAGATTAGATTAGTTATAGTTATGTGAGTGACTTTCCATTTTGAGACTTTAGTAATCTTATGTCTTATGGATTGGTTTTTAACATTTTAAGGTAGCTTATGTTTTAATAGATATTAAAGTTAGTTTGAATTAATTGGCCTAGGTACTTGGTACCTTATGTAATTATATAGAGATTTTTTTCTTTTATAAATGATCTCTATAGATACTTATATTTTATAAATGATCTCTATTGATCATTTTTTTCTTTTGTAAATGATCTCTCTTACTTATACTTCCTTACCTATTATATTTAGAGGCTTATAGTTTATACAGTTATAAAGGTTTCATCTATGTTTTAATAACCTTGAAGATTTATTCATAGCATGCTTCGAGATCACATCTTACGAGATAGTAGTATATGCGGTATAGATTATGATTATGTTTGTGTTTTGGTTTATCTTTGTTACATGATTCATAGATTTGACTTCGGTGATTTTACTTTTGGAATATTGGTTTTAAATAATCCCAACTATGTCCTATGGCTATTGGTAAATAGCAGTCCCAACTTCAAACTTGCCTGGTGATGGTCCCAACTTAAAGGGTATTTGTTTATAACAGACCCGTGACTAACGGATGTTAACTCCGTTAGTCTGTTGCTTACTTGGTATGCCTACTTGTCAAAAACTTCATTATGTGGCATAAAGTGGGCCCCAATCCTGACCTTCTTCTTCATCCCATACCCCCGTTGTTTGACCTGAATTAACTTCGTCAATCTCGTCGGCGACGCAATGGCAAGCATAATCCCGGAGCGACGAAAAGCACCGCCAATCCCAAATACCAACCTCTCAACACCATTCCCATCTTTAATCAACAATTCCACCACCGAAACCCTAAATCCAACCACCACGCAACCGTCACTCGTGGCCATCGGAACCCTAAAACCAACTATGACACCACCGCCACTCATGATCTGAGCGTCACTGTTGACAAGGAGGTTACGCCGGCCAAGAAGAAATCCGGCCAACAGTGGCCGGCGTATTCGCCACGTAAATCCAACTACCACTTCACGCAACCGTCACTAATAACGGACCTGTCACTGTTTATCAAAAGAATTCTAGGTTACGTCAGCCAAGAAGTAATCCGAGAAGGATAAAAGTGTGCCTCAAAATTGGATTTGGATTAGGATATTAGGGTGATTCGTGGGAGAATTCAAAGGTAAGATCGAAATAGAGTTTTCAAACGTACCTTCCGGAGGAGGTGGACAGTGGAGGTTGCGGGTCGGTGGTGGTATGCGAGGTTGGTGGTAGTGTCTAGAAATCTGGAATGAGGGAGATGGGGTGAAGTGAGGGCTGGATTGTTGGGGAAGTGAGAGTGAGCTGAGAGATGAGAGGGAGAGATAGTTAGAGAGATGAGCTGAGGTGTATTCGCCATGTAAGCAATTTTTGAGAAGTTGGCATGCCACATAAGCAACAGACTAACGGAGTTAACATCCGTTAGTCGCGGGTCCGTTATAAACTGTAGGTTCCCTGGACGGATCGCATGAGATATCTCGGTCTACTCAGGTGCGGAATCCCTGCGTAGATCGTTACGAGTATAGAACACGAATCACACGAACACACGAAACGAACACACGTTATATATTATAACTCAAACACGTGATGTAATATCACTGTTACAGACTCTCGTCCTCACGTTACAATGAACTTGAACAACTGACACGAACTTAAACAACTATCTCAACCAAGCCGTAACCTAGGACTATTTATACACGACAACTTCGCCTGGCATGTTCAGGCGAAGTTGTCCATAACTTCGCTTGACTAACAAGTTCGCCTGTTAAGCGAACTTGTCAGTAACTTCGCTTAAACATACAAAACATAATTAAACATTACAGACTCGATTACAGACACTAGACTATGAACTACTGACATTATGCACCAACAGACTCCCCCTTGGCAGTAGCTTCATATCTTGATCTTTAAGCGCTTGTCTTGTAATCTTCAATCTTGTATCTTCACGCATGCACTTCTTCTCTAACACAAACTGACACAACTCTTTGATACTTCCTCGCTTCATCCTTCCAAGCAGGAATATAAAAGATTTTCTTCTCATTAAGCACCTTCAGATCAGCTTGCGATAAGTTTACCAAATGCATCGGATCGTAAACTCTTAGGAGCTCTTGTTCATCCTCGTCTTCCATCACCGCTTCAGCAGTCTGGCAATCAACATACCACCATTTAAGATTCTTCAACACATCTTGAGGCATAGTCTTCATTGGAACCTCCTTAATGCATCGGATCGGTTTGTACTTCATTACCATCCATGGCTTGCCATCTAATCTCATTCCCCTTTCTTTATCTTCCACTAGCTTTCCCTTCTGTGGCTTTAATAACTCAAACTTCTTTTCTTTAATACTTTCTTTCCACACAATCTTCCCAATAACTCTGGCCATGTTGTCGTCACTTCTATTAATCAACCCCAATCTAGCCAAATCCTTCACCTCACATTCAGGCAATGTATTGAGAGATCTCAACGTCCTCTTAAAGTATTAGATCCCATCATATCTTTTCACCACGAACACTTTTAGCTGTTCATCATACAGCCAACAAATAATTCCTTTCTTCGACTCAGCGTAACCTTTGATATTATAACTCTTCTTGAACATGGTTGGAACAGCAGGCTTCTTAGTTTTGATAAACCAATGAGCATAGCCTTCCTTCCACCTAGGCTGCTCTTCCCATTCAGTCTCATCGATTACTGTCTCATTACCCATATCTGTTTTCTCAATATCTGGGATCTCGTGTTCAACATTTTCTTCTACTATTTCACCTTCTTCAACATCTTCTTCAATCACAATCTGTGCGCCAATCTTCTCAATCTCCTCAATAGGCAGCACATCATCATCAAACATCACATCATCATCTAGCATATCATCATCTAATTCTTTCAAAGCATCAATCACATCATCTTCATCATCAACCATCACCACCTCATCACCATCAACTTCACCTGCAGACTCCCCCTGAGCTGTGGAAGTTCCAAGAGCTTGAGTAGTTCTTGGCAACTCACCACCTGCACCTTTCGATGCATTGGGATCATCGTCTCTATCATTTCTCTTCTTTATCCTTAACCCGTCGCCTCTACAGCTTGTCTCCCCCTGAGATGCCAAGAACTCCTTCATAGCATCTATAATTCGCCCATGTTCAACCAGGAGGGACGACTGTAGTTGATTCTCTGCTACAAGGCGCTGAATAGCCTGGGTCTGGACAAGATTCACCCTTGATTGTTCAGCCACGACCCGCTCAAGTGCAGCTATTCTCTCCGAGTCTGAGAGGGTTGCATCGAAATCAAACCTCATGTTAGATGTGTCTTGAGTATACTCAGCAGGGATCTCGAATGTAACCGGGACATCAGAAGCAGTTGTGGACGTAACCACAGGTGGTATCGTGACCGACAACCCTGCAGTTGCAACGACTGTCGACTCTACAAATTGTGCCACCACCTCTGAAGGAGTAAGCGTTGGAGGTGGTAAAGACACAATCTCCGGAGTCGTCATCTGTAGTGTGATGGATGGGATGCCGACAGCTGATGTAGCCACCATGGGAACTTCCGCGGCGCTTAAACTTGTAACCTGTACAGATGTAGGAACAATCGACATACCTGACAGTGCGGATGGAGCGAAACGTACAACTCTTGAAGTCTCTCCAGCTCCCATACCTGCACCTGTCCTTTCCCGTCTTGAACGTCTAATCAACTTGTGAATATCCTCTTCTTCTTCTTCTGACTCAGTATCATCAACTGTCCTCTTTCTCTTCCCTAACGTCCTCTCTCGAGTCACCAACATCCTTCTCGCCTCATCCATAACATCATCAAGATCTGAGTCAGCCACCGTCGTAACTGCTCTAGTAACATTCACTTCCCGAACCTGTGCAGCAGAGACCTGCACCTCTTCTTGCGGATCAAACCGGTCCATGTCGAAGAATCCTTGGCCGCCAAATGCAGCATCAAGGTCTACATCCTCCTCAGCCGACACAACAGGCACAGCAGGTACATCTCGAGGTGCTCCTACCTGTCGTGGTTGAGGGTCTCTGAACTCATCCCCACGAGCTGGCACATACCCCGGGTTTATTAAGTACCCAAAGAGTGGAGTATGCCTTGGACGCAGTTCAGGCTTGCTCCTCGCACTGGATGTGCGGCATTGAGCGAAGATACGTTTGCTCACACTCTCCACGTATCGTATTGGACGTCGTTGAGGCAACGTGGGAGCAACATGATTCAAGATCATCTGAATGAATCTTGGATACATGATGAACCTCTCACGAGCCATCGCTCTTCTCTGTCTATCGATCTCGTAAAAGACCATCTGACTAAAGCTATAACGTTTGTTATAAGTCAGAGCAGTCATTGCTGACTGCATGGTCGCACCCATACCATCAGTGCCCGCCTTCCTCCCAGACATGCAGACAATCATTACGTGCATGAGGAAGCGCCACTGATCGAGTAGGAAACCCTTCCTCCTCTGAGTATCACCTAATGGACCAGAATAGCCCATTCGGAGAAACGCTCCATCACGGAACGGAGCCACAAACTCTGTAGGGTCATCCCTAGTCTCCTCACCGAACCGTAAAGCCACCCGTATTTGTTCAGATGAGAACTGAACCTCTTGATTGTTGACTGTTACTCGCATAACCGGGGGCTCAACGCGGCAATCGTATTCCACAGTCTGCCAGAAATCCTCGATATTGGGTAAGGAAATTGGCAGAGTCGTAGTGATAGCGTGGAATATCCTCGAGGGAATGAGGAATGTGATTATCTCGCGGTAATCCTCAACACCGCTCGCTTCCGGGTCTAAGGTGATATACATGTTATGACCCGGGAAGAATTGCCTCTGATTATCTCCATCGTCACCTCCTCCAGCACCTCCAGCACCTGCTACTGCAGCCATATCTGCAACAAACGAACCAAGTTAGATAAACGTTAAGGAGTACCACAAGTTCGCTTGTTACCATGTGCGAAGTTGTGAAAAAATCTGTATAGGCGAAGTTAAAGTTGGGGCGAAGTTGGGAACAACTTCGCTTCATCTTTAAGTTCGTCTAATAATTAAAAAATTAAAAGGTCCAGGCGAAGTTAGTGATAACTTCGCCTCACCGCAACATCGCCTCAGGCGAATTTAAACCTCAGGCGAAGTTGCGGATAACTTCGCCTAGTCCTTATGTTCGCCTGAATCTGAAACGGCGACAGTAAGATCGTTTCAAACTTCCGAAAACTTGATGTTTCTGGTTAATGTGAAGATTTAGGACTCTTAAACACAAGATTTTAAGGATAACTAGACGACCAGTTAGGGTATGAACACGTAAAAAACAAGTTTTGGAAATCCGGTAATAAGGGTCGATCGACCGAGGTCACGAAACAGGTCGAAACGACCTCAGATTAACATTAATGAACATGGATTATACGATATAATGACCCAACAAACCTTTAAATCGGTTTGAAATCAAAGAAATTGATGAACAGATGAATCGAACGATAATCTCGATAAGTTCGCTTATAAATCAGAGAGTATAAGTTCGCCGAATTTGAAAGTTATGAACAGTTTGACCTTAAAAATTCTTTATATAGGGTCAGAGATTATACAAGCGAAGTTACGGTTAACTTCGCCTAGGCGAAGTTATTCACAAGTTCGCCTGTTTAACAACTTCGCCGATATTTACAAAATCAACCCTTATAATTTGAACATTTTGCAACTAACTTTTAAAAACTTCCCTTTAAGAATTAAATAACACGATCAAGTCCAAGTAACCAGTTATAAAATCATAAACTACCTAATTACGAAAAACTTTTAAAATTTTAAAGTACAAGGGATCAAATTTCAGTCTCGATAGGGAATACTATGTTTTAGAAAAGATCCGAACAGGAATCATACTAGCTACGTGACTGTCACATAGATCCGTGTTTAGCTGTAGTATGACATAAAGAAACAGGTTGTAGGCAGGTAAATAACTTAAGATGGTTTTCATCGTTTCTGTGATACGAGTTAAGTTCAATTAAGCTCAAAATTTAAGTGGGACACAACTCAGAGATAATGATGCCTCCTATCTATTCTCAAAGCGTATTTGGCTTTCCCCAAGTCACCCCGAATTGACTTCGACCCGTAGTGTCTGATTAAGTTTGTAAGTACTCTTCATCTGCTTCCCGCTCTCTTTCGTACTTCATGATTGAGAAATCTTGACATTGTTAGCTCTAAAATGTTTCAATAACTCATAATTTTTTTTTTTTTTTGAATAAACATTTACATAGACTTCAGAGTTGTAAACAACTGCAAGTCCCGAATCTGGATCACTGCAGTTTCTTCACACACTATCTTTACGGGAATCAGAACACTAACAGGCTCGTGTATGACTGGGTAATCGCTTTTCTGCCTATCATTCGGAAAGATATATATGAAGACATGCAGAACTCTTAAGGAGTTTCCACGTAAAATCGAGTAGATTTAGTTTGTATCACATCTACTTTTACGCACCATAAAAAGCTACCATGTCATACAATGACTGTCCTAAAGCCTTTTAAGCCTAATAACTTCACTAGTTAAGCACACAGAATCAGTATATCTATCATTTTCCAAGGTTGGATCAATTTTCTGTTAAACATAGCAAACGAACTTCTTACGAAGTAGTAGACTTGAAAAATAATTTCATTTCCCTTTAAAAAAAATTTTAACATTAATCGCCCCGACCAAAACAAAGTCTTCAGGTAAACGGCTATCCCGAAGATCCAATGGATCAGCTGGACCGACCACATACAAGTATGTGTCCTTCTAACTAAGTGTGATCGACTAATTTTAAGCGAAAGAATGAAAACTCATCATAAACCACCCCGGTCACTTTCAGTCCTTTGGTTAATGGCTATCCTCAAATTCTACAAGTAGAAAATGAGGACCAAACATATCCTAAGACATGTCCTTCAAACTGAGGCAACCGACATAATTCTAAGCGATAGTGACCCTTTTTTTTTAACATAAAAAGCATGGTTACTCGGGATTGATCATCCCATTCAACTCAATAAGGTTTTGAAATCTTGTTTTGTCAAACGCTTTAGTATAAAGATCAGCGAAATTATCAAGCGTATCCACCTTTTCAAGCACAATCAGTTTCTTCTCAGCACAATCCCGTATAAAATGATGACGTATGTCAATATGTTTAGTTTTACTATGCTTCACGGGATTGTTAGTTACTGAGATAGCAGCTGTGTTATCAATGCAAATAGGAGTAAGTAAGAAATTCAGACCATAGTCGCGTAACTGTTGTTGAATCCACAGAACCTGGGAGCAGCAGTTGGATGCTGCCATGTATTCTGCCTCATATGTTGAAATTGCGACTGAAGTCTGCTTCTTGCATTGCCACGACACCAATCCGCCACCAAGAAACTGACATCCACCAGTTGTTGACTTCCGACTCTGATTGCACCCTCCATAATCAGAATCTGTGTAAGCGACTAGCTCCAAGTCTCCTCCTCTCGGGTACCACAACCCCAGCTTCGGCTTGCCCTTGAGATACCTCAGTATCCTCTTCACACCCTTCAGATGAGATTCTTTTGGGTTTGCCTGAAAGCGTGCACAAAGACAAACAGCAAACATTATATCAGGCTTAGAAGCAGTTAAGTACATTAAAGAACCTATAATAGCCCGATATTGAGTTGGGTCCACATCTGCATCACCGTCTGACTCAGCACCCAATTTGTGATTGACGCAGATTGGAGTGTCGAATGGAGTGCTGTCCTCCATCTTGAAGCGTTTGAGCACATCATGGACATACTTGGTCTGATGAATGAACATCCCATCCTTCTTCTGATCAACCTGCAATCCTAAAAAGAAAGTTAGTTCACCCATAGCACTCATTTCAAACCTCTTTTTCATAACGGCCTCAAAATCTTGACACATGGAGACTTTTGATGCAGCAAAGATAATATCATCCACGTAGACTTGCACCAGCAGGAAGTCGCTTCCATCTCTCTTGAAGAACAACGTGCTATCGATATTCCCTCTTTCAAACCCATTTTCAAGCAAGTAATCTGATAAAGTTGAATACCAGGCACGAGGTGCCTAATGTAGTCCATACAATGCCTTGCTTAACTTGTACACGTGATCAGGAAAGTCTGGGTCAGGAAAACCCGGAGGTTGCTCAACATACACTACCTCATCAACTTTCCCATTCAGAAACGCACTCTTCACATCCAACTGAAATACCTTCATCTTCTTATAAGCAGCGAACGCCAAAAACAATCTAATGGCTTCCAACCTTGCGACAGGAGCGAACACTTCATTATAATCAATCCTCTCTTGTTGATTAAAACCTTTAACGACTAGCCTCGCCTTGTTTCTTATGATAATCCCTTTCTCATCTCTCTTGCACTTAAACACCCATTTTGTGCCTATCGCATGCACATGCTTCGGTTTTTCAACCAAAGTCCAAACTTCCATTTTCTTGAATTGAGCCAACTCTTCTTGCATAGCTTCGACCCACGAGCTGTCCTTGAGAGCCATTTGATAATTCTTCGGTTCAATCTGGCTGATAAAGTAGGTGTACAATCATTCGTTGATTATGCATGTCTCCTTGATGCTTGTGTAAACACAGGTGTGCTCATTCAAGCTACGTCTTGTTTATACATCGGAGGACACATCACCAATCACATTCTCCAAAGGGTGATCTTTATGAATTCTCGTGGTCGGAACAGAACCGACATGCAAATTGTCCTCCAAGTTAGAAGAGAGCTCGTCAATGGTTGTTTCATGCTGAGAGTGAAATGGATTGAAAAATTCTTCTTCAGTCGAGGCAGCAGGGGTATCGACAGCATTTGATGAGGAAGGTTGACATTTATCGATCAGCTGTATTTGCAATAGATTTTCTTCCTCATCAAGGATCATCTTCGTAGCAAATCTCTCTTCTTCTTCAGCAATATCCAAATACGGTATGTTAAAATACTTAAAAAGTTTAACATAGTCTAAAAACTCAGCAGGTCCGTTGCTTGGTTTTGGCGGTTGGTAACTTGTGATATCGGTGTTACACACCACCTCAACCTTGCTGGTCGATGTATTAAAGACACGTCTGTTGGGAGTCCCAACAACATAACCGACTAAGATTCCTTCATCGGCTACTTCACCAAATTTAGAATTTGTCTTTAAAATCGAACAAGGGGACTCGAATGGTTCAAGACCACTCAAGTTGGGCTTTCTCCCATGCATAAGCTCATAACACGCTTTACCAAGTCTTTTAACAGTTAAGACTCTATTCAGAACATAACAGGCTGTAGCAACAGCTTCAGCCCAAAACACCACAGGAAGCTTCGAATCAGCCAGCATTGTTCTGGCTCCTTCAATTAACGTTCTGTTCTTCCTTTCAGCCACTCCATTCTGTTGCGGTGTATACGGAGCGCTGTATTGGTGTTCAATCCCTTTCTGAAGGCAGAAGATCTCCATCTCAAAATTCTTGAACTCCGTTCCATTGTCACTCCTGATGAACTTAACCCTTTTATCCATAACGTTCTCAACTTTGGTAATCAAATTCTTCACCATCTGAGCCGTTTCGTCTTTTGATTTCAGGAAATATACCCACGAATATCGTGAGTAGTCATCAGTGATCACCAAGCAATAAGAAGTACCTCCTAGACTTTTTGCATTCACGGGACCGAAGAGATCCATGTGAAGCAACTCTAGAGTACTGATAATAGAATTGACCTTCTTGGTGTGATGGGATTTCTTGTGCTGCTTTCCCTTCTTGCACGCTATACATTTATCTTCAAAATTGAAATTCTTCAAGGGAACGCCCAGCACAAGTCCATTCTTGACAATGTTGTTCATCTTCCGAAGATGAATGGCCCCATTCTCCTATGCCACAATTCGGACTCCGATTCGCTCGCTTTTGTCATAAGGCATGATTCTTCCGTGGCCATTTCAGTCGACCTCATATCCATAATGTACGTATTCCTATCACGTGGAGCCTTCATCACAATCCACTCCTCTGGTATCTGAAAACCAGGTTGCAACACAATCGCCTCATTCTTTGTAAGTGAACGGTGTACTCCTTATCACAGATCTGCGACACACTCAGCAGATTGTGCTTCAATTCTTCCACAAAGTTAACTTTCTCCAATGTCATCTTTCCGTTCGACACCGTTCCCATTCCTGTAATCTTGCCTCCACTTTCACCAGCAAAGCTCACTATCCCTCCTTGAACAGGTTTCAAATCGTGTAACAAGTATTTGTTACCCGTCATGTGCCGGGAACAGCCGCTATCCACAACCCAAAGATTGTTGGCAGCCCTGTTCAACTGTTCCTGCACAATAAAGCAAAAGATTAGAATTTAGGGACCCAAGACCAATTGGTCTTGGATCTATACATCCCGAACTTTGGTTTTTCAAAGTTAGTTCCTTGATAATTCCTGTAAGTCATACTAGGATACCTCCTTGTAGATTGATTGTGAGGCCTTCCAAACCTTAATGAATTGAAAGAATTATATTTTGTGGTTTGGTTATTAGCAGTGTAAAACTGAGATTTGTTTCTATGAAAACCTGAATTAGTCACATTTTTGAATTTTGAATGGTTTTCATTTTTAGCAGTATGATAATTACTATTAGGCGTATTCTCAGTTTTAGTAGGTCTCACACCTCTGAATCGCTGCTTCAAAGGGCAATCTGCAACAAGATGTCCTAATTGATTACACCTAAAACAACACCTATGCTCAACCTTTTTATCAACCGGTGTTTTAGATGTCGAGGCTCTATTACCTCCCGTTTGTCTCACATATGGTGGAACGTACGGGTTTAGTGGAGTACTCTTTTTATTCGTCTTTTCTTTCTCTCCACCATTGGGTAATACCACCTCCTCTTTTGCCTTACCAGACTCGGATGACTTATCCGAATCCGATGAGAATGGACTTGGATCAGAAATTTTAACACTTGAAACAGGCGAACTAGTTTCGCCTCTACTACCATTTGGTTCTTTACAAGTTACTTTAACTGGTACTGTCTGAGCAACCTCAAAGTCAACAGATTTCTGAACACTATGGTTAAAAGTGTAATTGTGATTATACGGTGGTGGAACCTCATGATAACCAATTCCTCCTCTCTTAACAGAGGAACCTTGATCACTAACAAGGTGATCAAGAATAGCAGAGGAATTTCTGAACTGCTCTAGTTTTCTATTCAGTTCCACCACTTTTACCTGGTGATCAGCAATCTGTTTTTCTCTATCAGCAATTAGTTTGGTTTTTTCTTCCAAAACTTCATAGCTTAAATCAATCACTTCAATTTTTTCAGCAAGTTTTGTTTTTAGACTTTTAACATCTTTTTCACAAGCTTTTATTTTGACTTTATAGCTATTTTCTCTTGCTTTTGTAAAATGATGATCTTCTTTTAGGGTTTTAAACTCAGCATCCAACCTAACATACTGATCGGTTATAGTTGCTAATTGCTCAGACAAGTTTTCACATTTAGAACATGTAGGTTTAGAACATACCTCTGAGAGCTGGTCTTTAACATCTGCCATGAAAGCTTTTTCTTCTCCGGTAACCTTCTCACTTTCTTCAGTTTCAACCTTCGCCAAATTTGCCTGCTCAAAAGTTTCTTTAGACTGCAGGTTCCAGTTGTATTCACCAGCTTCTCTGGACATCATGGCACTATAATCTTTTCTACCCTCATTATGTTGTGTAGACCTTCCCTGACTTCGTTCCACACGCCCATTCCTGCATTCCTTTGCAAAGTGACCATTTTGCTGACAATTGTAGCATCTTACCTTCGTCTTGTCGAACCCTGGCCTTCTACCGACAAACTTTCTTCCGGTCTTATTCATAAACCTTTTCACTCTTCTTACGATCATGGCCATCTGCCATTGTAGATCCATTTCTTCCATATCATCAGCATCAATCTGGTCATAGTCTTCATCCAACATAGCTGGATCAACAATCTTCCCCTGAATATAGTTCTCATAGGAAGCAATGAAAGAAGCATAGAGACCAAACTGCTCTTCAGCAGACTTGACACTCATAGGCATCTTGGAGTAGTTGTTGCTGGGAATACTTGGAGAGCAACTACTCTTGCTTACCTGGGGTTGAGAACCACTCAATCCACCTGCTACATAGCAAACATCACCATTTGTGTTGACTGACACATGACCCTCATGTGATGAGTTTGCGCCCGACTCTCCCTTCGAGTAGTAGGCAGCAGATTCAGTCTTCGATACTGAGCTAATGTTGACTTTAGCTCCATACATACCTGGATCTTGAACCTGATCCGTAGGTGTCTCTTTTCTGACCATGTTAAGCTCAAAGGTTCTGTGCTTGTTGACTGCCGTTTCTAGATCATATGTGGGAAAGTCTTTGTCTTCCCTCATCAGCACAGTGTATATCTCCTATTTTGGTGGGAGAGCATCTAGAAGCTTCTCAACTATTTCTTCTTCTCGGTAGGAAATAGAATAGTTGCTCAGTTCAGTCATCAGATGGTAATATCGAGTGATAATATCATCTAAGGATTCATTCTTCAAATACTTGAAGACTGAGAACTGGGTTTTGAGCAATTTTATCTTGGAAGCACGGATTCCTACATTCCCTTCAAATCTGTTCTCAAGAGCTTCCCAAAGCTCTTTTGCTGACGTATACTTTCTAAACGTATGAAGGATCTCTTGTGGAAGAGCCATAGTAATAGCAGCATGAGCCTTGCTCTCGGCCTCATACATCTTTTTCTCTTCTTCTTCCATTTTGCTATACTTTTTGATTTGATCACGACCTTCATACTCCATAACTGGTGGAATATAACCATCCTGGATGCATACCCACATCTTCGCATCCTGGTATTTGACGTATTGTATGAACCGATCCTTCCATGCAACAAAATCGGTTCCCTTCAGCAATCTTGGGGCCTTAGTAGCTGACCCTGCTTCAACTTCCATCTTCACTAACTCAGAGATGTTAATCGACGACATCTTTCTCGAAAAGTAAGAAACCCGAAAAATAAATTTTTTTTTAAAGCACTGTAGGCGAAGTTACGGATAACTTCGCTTTAGTCTTAACTTCGCAGAAGAACTTCGCTGATGATTAACTTCGCTTAAGGTAAGCGAACTTAGGAGGTAGGCGGAGTTGTAGAGAACTTCGCTGAGTTAGGCGAACTTGAGAAGGTAGGCGAAGTTGTGGATAACTTCGCTTAACCTTATATCTTCGCTGAAACCCTACGAACAGTGACGGCAACTTCGCCTGATGAACACGGACGTTTTTGCAGATCTGAAATCTGGATTTTACGAGGTTTTTGACGGTGCAAAGGCTTGAATACGATAGTAGGAGGTAAGATTGACTCAAAAACACATAAAACACGTCCCGCGAATAGTCGAAACAGGACGATTTCTACACCCGCGTGAATATCCCGAACCACACAATCGAGCAAAAGCTCTGATACCAATTGTAGGTTCCCTGGACGGATCGCACGAGATATCTCGGTCTACTCAGGTGCGGAATCCCTGCGTAGATCGTTACGAGTATAGAACACGAATCACACGAACACACGAAACGAACACACGTTATATATTATAACTCAAACACGTGATGTAATATCACTGTTACAGACTCTCGTCCTCACGTTACAATGAACTTGAACAACTGACACGAACTTAAACAACTATATCAACCAAGCCGTAACCTAGGACTATTTATACACGACAACTTCGCCTGGCATGTTCAGGCGAAGTTGTCCATAACTTCGCTTGACTAACAAGTTCGCCTGTTAAGCGAACTTGTCAGTAACTTCGCTTAAACATACAAAACATAATTAAACATTACAGACTCGATTACAGACACTAGACTATGAACTACTGACATTATGCACCAACATAAACAAATACCCTTTAAGTTGGGATCGTCACCAGGCAAGTTTGAAGTTGGGACTGCTATTTACCAATAGGGTATAGTTAGGATTATTTAAACCAATATTCCTTTACTTTTAACAATAGCTACAAATGTTGGTTGGATACTCTTTTATGTCTGACTAACACAAAAGGGTGTTTATATAGTAAGTATCACACACCCATGCTTATAACATTTTAATCAAGGGGTGTGTGGTAATCTGAAAAAATATAATAAAAATATTGATCTTAGATGTGCTCTCCCTAAAAGCATATTCACCATACGTGGACCAAACTAACACCTACGCCGAGCCAAATAATCTATTTCTCCATGCTTAAATCGTGTAAATGATGTATTCACCATCACCACAAACGCCAGCAAGCTTCCCATTTGGGTTGTGCTTTAAGCTCTGGATAATGGAAACTACAAATTTCTTAGACAAAATTAGATAGCTAATCTGGCATACAGATTTAATTGCAATAGAGATATAACAAAAAAACATTGCATACTGATGTCACCGACTAAAAGGAGCTATTGCTGCAAATTCGTAGTTCCTAATACGGAATACATGCCTCACAACTGCTAATGTTATAAAACATAAGACAGAGATAGTATTTACATTGTACATTCCACCATTGTTTTTGGGTATAGAGTTGCTTAGATATTTTTCATTAACACGTAAATGAATAAAGTATATTTAAAAATTAGTATTATTTTTATTTCAAAAAATTATAAAGCCTATATGAAAGGTAGCATATACTATTTGGAATGACCATGCTGCAAAAATAACATTAATTGGTTAGGCAAGCAATATTATACAACTAGAAATTTGCTAAATAAAATGATTATAAACATCTTAGTCTTTACACTATGTATATATAAGATACATTGTGCAAAATGCATATCTCCAACATGTCCTCCACCTGTTTGTCACACCTCAATCTAAGGCAGAAATGTCAGGGCGTGATCTGATTGCTCACAACTCGAATATACTATTAAAGTTAAAAGTGACAATATCTAATTAATTGTTTTATTTCAATTATACCCACAATATTCAAATACAATAAACAATTTAAATATACAAATATAAACTCAAATAAAGGTTAACTTAATTATATCCTAAGGTCTTGTCTACATGTCCAAACTTCAATCTTCAATAAAAGCAGCCTGCATATGCGTATAAAATGGAGTTTTGTCAACATAAAATTGAGTGAGAATATCACCAGTTTTGACACAATACAATAAATAAGCATAACGTGATAAGTGAGGTAAATATAATCAAAACACAAACAAGTATGTGGGTTGTTGCCAAGCGAATCGGGCATTGGTCACTAGCAGGAACATCCGCTATGCGATTGATTGAATAGTAATTCCAACATGCGATTAATTGAATGGTAACACAAGTAAGCAAGTAGTACGTATGTTTAATTAAATCACTTCACAATAACACGTATTCATTTGTTTGAATATATATATATATATATATGTGTATATATATATATAGTGTAAAATACTAGTATGTACGCACATGTCCCCAAAACGTTTAGAAAATTGAGTAAAATAGGGGAATGATAAACTCACCTGATCGAATAAGCCAAGCGAGAATGAATACGACAAGAAAGTGAAAAATCACACTCCTCGAGAATTACCGACAAGAACCCTAATAAAATGATATTATGCGTGAGTGAATTATAAATGGTATGATACGTATAATGAATTTAAGATTTCGATGTGATTGGAGTTATATTTATGATTGGGTACATTATGGATTGAACGATTGCTCTCTAAAGATTATTATTATTATTCAATTGTAAAAATCATTGTTTGTCCTAAAATCGGGTTTACGAATAATTAATTTAAATAAATATGAATTGAGACCTATTATAATAACAAACGTTTTAAATACATAATTATCGTAAAATTAATATCTTGGAATTTTTAACGAGATCCGATGGTAAAAATATATTAACATGTTTAATATGTTTATTATAATTTTGTTTAAAATGAATAAAAATATATATATATACATATATATATATATAGATTTATATATATATATAGGGGAAGGATCATGCGAGAAGTGATATTATAGCGAGAAGTGCGAGAAATGAATTTGAACCATTGATTGTGTTTAATCAGTGGTCTATATTATAAATGGCAAATTCGTAATTAAAAACACATATTTATGGCATATAATTTAATAAAAAGGTTAGATATGTCTTTTGTGGTGTATACCTCATTAAACCATATTTTAATGCTTTAGGTGGTTATTTTTTATGCTCATTAGAAGGTTAATACTATTTATTTTTTTCATTAAAATTATGATTTTTTTATATGGTTGTGTAAGTTGTTTATTTGTTTTTAAAATTTATTCATAAAACACATAAATTTTGCAACATTACATTATATATTACGGATTTGTTTATATAGTACATATAATGTATTGAAGTAAGCCTATTTTTATTTGTTTTGCCAACACTTTATTATATAAACAAACTGATTCATACACAACATTAGTTTTGCATACACTATATTAGATACTACATTAGTTATAACTACACAACATTCAAATGTGTTCATACACTACCTACGCTACATTAGATATGTCTACACTACGCTAGTTATGACTACACAACCATTTGAAAGTGTACCTACACTAAATTAGATATGTCTAGCCAACATTAGTTTTGCCAACACTATGTTAGTTTTACCTACACAAAATTAGTTTTGTTTACACTACATTAGATATGTCTACGCTACATTAGATATGTCAACGCTACATTAATTACGATTACACAACATTAAAAGTGTGCCTACACTGCCTTAGATATGTCTATGCTACACTAATTATAACTACACAACATTTTAAAGTGTGCTTACACCACATTACGTAGCTACATCTACATTACATTAGATAATAATAATAATAATAATAATAATAATAATAATAATTAGCCATTTTTAAAATAAAATGATTTTAGATCAAATAGAATGGTCAAATTTTATATGAAATAAAAAATAATAATGATAATAGTTTGTAACTTACCATTTACTAGTAACTTATCATTAATTATTAAACCATTAATGAGTATGAGTTACAAAATAAAATACTTTATATTTCACTAATATACCCTTGCATATAAATAATCAAAAATAAAAAATAAATTATGTAATTGGTCAGAATCTCTTCTCGCAATAAACAACACTTCTGAAATGAACATAATCCTATAAACAATTTTATAAAAATACTCTAACAACAAAAAACCTCAATATAAATGTCGGGTTTTAATAAAATAGTGATGGTTTATTATTAATAATATAGATATATATATATACACGCACACACACGAAAACTTGTAATGAAATGACAAGAAACGTTTACTTTATAGTGTTGGTTAAATAAAATATTGTTTATTTAATATTTAATATCAATTATAATATATTATATATCATCAAAATGAATTAAAACATAAAGAACTAAAAATAACCAAAAAAATCGGTGGCCGAGAATCGAACCTGCGACCTCAGCCGGCCACTAGATTGAACACACACACACTAGCCAGCTGCGCTAGTGTGTCAGTTAGTTAAGGTTTGAAAACACTTCGTTATATACAGAACAAGTAAAACTCAATTTTGATTCATAAACCCTAATTCCGCAATTGATCAATTTGTTCAATTTTTGCTTAATTAATGTTAGGGTTATTGTTCATTGCTGTTATACAAACTTATTACATATATTAATTACCTGGATTGATGAGGAATTCAGGGAGAACGACTAATCCAAATCACGGCGTCAAGAACAAAATCGAACAAAGGTTACGGCCAGAATTAGTGTAATTAAGTTTAGGGGTTTTGGCCTTCGGGTTATATAGGAGATGCAGATACAAGCAATTGAACTATCATCTACCCTAAGTTATATAATCGGTATTAGGTTATGATGGTTTGGTTCATAAACAAATTCATATCATATTTGATCTTGTTTTCCTAATTAACTATGAAGGTTAGGCCGAAAATAGTAATAATAATCATAAACACGATTCAATTCCGAGTTTAGAACGAAGATTGTGGTTCAAGCAACTAAACGGGTCACGGTCACGGGTATTCAGGTGTCACACCCCGACCAAAGGCGGCGGAACATGCCGAGGTGTAACAATTGTCCATAAGCACATGACACTAATTAAAGTGACAATATTTAATAAACTCATTTCATTTCACAACATCGAAAATATCACATAACAATTATCCATAAAATAACCATAAACAAGATATCACAAAATATGGCAAATTTGATATTGTTCATTTTTACTAATATCCTAAGGTCTTTGATGTCGTTTTCTTCACAATCATAAATCAACCAAGATGCAAACCTGCAACATTTCATAAAATAAAGTTTGTCAACACAAATGTTGGTAAGAAATTCATAAGTTTAATCATATTAGTATATAATAAAGATAGCCACAAAACTTGCATACGAAACGATAAATAAAAGTGGTAATTTGGATAAATATATATCTCTAAACACATTAGCGACACCTAGCTATAAGGGGATGCCAAATAGTCTATGATTTTATAGTTATCGTTAATTGCATTACGTTAACGACACCTTGCTATAAGGGGATGCCAAATAGTCTAGGATTTTATAGTTATCGTTAATTGCATTACGTTAACGACACCTTGCTATAAGGGGATGCCAAATAGTCTAGGATTTTATAGTTCCACCAACCAAAAGCGATAAACACATAGGCATATAAGCATAGAACACCAAATCGAGCAATTATTTAGGTAAAGTATACAACTACGTTTGTGGTTTAAGATTCAAATATAAAGCATTTTGTTGAATAAGTATGAAATGTCACCCCCAAAATAAAAGATGAAAATGGGGTATGAAGTACTCACCTTCAAGTAGTAAACTTGAAAGATGATAATTTGGAGATTTGTCGGAACGACGAGTTTAACGCACAATGCCTAAAAAGAAAAGAAGTCTTGAATTTAGAAAAGTTGTCTTGAAGGTCTTTAAACAAAATAAATGTTGAGAAATATAAATAATTAAAGTTCAAGGTTTAAAATGTAACTATTTAAGAATTTATAATAATAACCCTTTAAAAATGTAAGTTTTATCGGAACCGGGTTAAAGTATCTAACCTTAATATTTACTCAACCTACGTTAAGTAATAAGGTGGGTAAAATGCAAGAATGCAAATCCCTTTGGAATAAAGACACTAAAACGGTTTTTTTTATCGAGTGTTCGGGTTGTCGGTTCGAGTCTTGATAATTGGTCAAACCCAAAGTCAACTTTCCAAAATATTGAATGTTATGAGATAACTCAATAAAATTTAATAAGACTTAACCAAGTGTGTAGTTCCATTGTTTTAGAACTAACAACGCACGTTAAGCGAGTGTTCGGTTTTGTCGGTCCAAACTTTGTTATGAGATCAAGTTGGATCCAACATTTCCAAGTACTTAAGAAAATATTTAAAAATCAATTTGTAACTATTTTTAAAGAAATATACAAGTTTTGATGGCTAAAAAAACACACTTGTGTGTCTTAAGCGAGTAAGAATCGGTTTGGTTTCCACATGTCCAAACACTAAAGAACTTGTATAATAATGTACAAATAAAAAAAATACTTTAAGTTTTACAACCAAAAGTTAACAATAAAGTCTTTAAACAAAAGTTCGGTTTTCGGTTCGGATCGTGTTTCGGGTTAAGACCGAGGTAAGATTCTACAAACCCATAACCATAGAATTTGTAAAAATGATTTTAGAAACTTAGATCTAACAATAAGTATGTTTAAACAATTATTTAACTAAACTAGTAACAAAGTTTGGTTTACGGTTTAGAGCTATTTACGGTTAAACCGAAGCATAGACTCTTAAAAACCCATAACCATGGAACTTGTAAACATGACCAACAAACTAAAATAAGCAAGATTAATGTGTATGAACAAGTTATATAGATGTATATATATCAAGGACACGAAGTTCTCCATGAAGCCTTGCCTTATGAGGTCCGAAACCTCACCGACCGGAATCGGAGAAGTAACTACCAAAGGTAAACAAGGGGTGTATATTATATATATGTTGCAAAACCATAAACAAGTATTAATAAGGCTACATAAACTAATTAAGATGAAAGACTAAAAACATTCAAGAACACTTAAGAAGATAACCTTGAATCTTTGATATTTGAGAGAGTTTTTTTTTTTTTGGAGTTGTAGCAAGGGAAAATGAAGAGGAAATGTGGTGTATATATAGGGTAATGTTGGTGGTCAAATATGGGTGTGAGACACAAGAGTTTTCATGCAAAATGGATCAAGACAAAAACACAAAATAACAAAAATAAATAAATAAATAAAAATAAAAATAAAGGTAGGATGTCTTTAAGACCCAACAAGTGCGAAACAATATTGTAACATAAATCCATCATTTTAATTATAACATAAGCTTCGGTTTACAAATCGGGTCGGTTTACATAATAAACAAATACAAAAACGAATACAAACAAGACCTGAAATTGACGAATGTCACATCGGGTATGGATCATGGGTTACGGGTAAATGGCTTATAAAGGTAATATACAGAATTTGCAATTTAGTCCTTATAGATTAAAGATGGAACATTAGTGGATTAAAGTTTAGTTATGGGTGAAAAAATGAACATTTTCTAAAGTTATATATATATATATATATATATATTAAATAAATATAATAAATAATTATAAATTGTATAATAATTTCTTGATAAGCGCGATATTTTCCGTGTTAAAATTCCTCGAACCTAAAATGGGTCGGGTAACGGGTATGAATTAGTACGTGGAAAAACTGAGTTGTTACACTGTTGATGCCTTAACATTAGATCCAAAGCTTTCGGGTTGTCCCTTAAAACAACGGGCAACCTTCTGATTTAGAGGACCTTCATGGTTTGGTTCTTGCACATATTTTCAAATAAATGACTACTTGAATAGGGTTTCCCTACAAAAAATTGAT
This sequence comes from Bidens hawaiensis, assembly GCF_021521415.1. Classification (NCBI taxonomy): domain Eukaryota; kingdom Viridiplantae; phylum Streptophyta; class Magnoliopsida; order Asterales; family Asteraceae; genus Bidens; species Bidens hawaiensis. Next base: position 508,212 of record NW_027491945.1, read on the forward strand.
CACACCCGAGCGTTTCAGATACCAACTTGCCACAAAACGTTAATTTATCAAGAAAGATCCCTGTCCTCTTATCAATCGTTTTTCTTTATACCTTAACTGCATATATTCTTCGTATATTTTGTTTACCATTGCCTTGGGAGTATGATTCTTAAGGAAGGGTATTTTGAATTCTTCCAAAGCCATAGCCTACGTGGCATCAACTCCTTTCTCACTTTTAAGATTGTCCCACCAATATTTCGCTTGGGCTCTAAATTGACCATCCATATACAAAATCACTCGGGTCACAATGGGTCCATTCAAACACCCGTTCTATATCGCTTATCCATATTTGACAAGCAATTGGATTGGCTTCCTTATTATAAGTTGGCGGTTTGAAGGCCATAAGCTTATAATACGGACAAATAAAAAGGAAACATTATATATGTCCATAAATGATTGAAAAGGATGTCTGCCACGACACGGTATCCCTTATGTGCACAAAGCATAATACCCGACCCGACCCGACCCGACCCGACCCGCGCATAACCCAACCCGATGACCGGATTTTATGAAAATGTGAGACCGAAGACCAGGTCTGTATGGGATGCTCGGGTATCGGTTATTCCGATCGTCGGTCTTTCGGTGCTTCACAATAGACCGAAACCGAAGAATTAGAACTTCAATCTTTAATCGATTATGGTTTTGAAACGATCGATTCAATTGCATATTGTAATTGATTAATGATTCCTTAATCTTCTCGTTCTTCAGCAGGTAATTTTTGTTCATGCTAGATTATAATTTTTTTTGTTTTTTGATTTATATGTTCAAAATGGTCCATTGATCCTCCTATTTAATTAATTCGTACGGCATGATGTTTCAATTTTGGTGCTTAATTGATCAATATGGGTTTAACTTATTGTTTGTTGGAGTATAACCTCCAATTGTTTGATTGCTGAAATGTCTCCATGAAGTTCGGATCTGCACTTGTGAAATTAGTTGTTTCTGAGTTGATTCTAGTTATCATTATGTAAATAATTATGTGATTTAGGTTTTAGTATATTGGGATTTTTAAGCATATACTGTGAGTTTTACATGTGTATTGCTTTTTAAGCCGGATAGCATACTTTAATGTTGTCTTGTAACTCAGTAAGCGAACTAAACGCACAGTGAATTGAACTGTTCGACGGAAAATTTATTTTTTGTTTGTTTCTTTAATACACGAATGAACATGAACAAAAAATTTGTGTTTGTCTAACTAAATTAACACAGCATGAACATGTTACGTCCGTTCATTTATGTTTGTTTATGTCTATGTATTTATGTTCGGTTACATAATAGAAGATAATAAAATATTATCTGGATGTATAATAAATCTGTGTTGGAATGGGAAATTCCAGTTGGATTGGGGTAAAAGGTAAGAGATTCATTGTTACTATTGTAAACTAGTTTCTCACCCGGCGCAACGATTGGGGTAAAAGGTAAGAGATTCATTGTTACTATTGTAAACTAGTTTCTCACCCGGCACGTTGCGCCAGGCCAAGTTTGTTCTTTTCGTAACGTTTTAATTTTGTCATAGATGACTGTAGAACTATAAGCGTAAGAGCGGAAGGGACGGGCAGTTGCCTTAAGAAAAGTTTCAAACATTATTACATATACGATTTATAGTGTCTTAAGGCGGCATTTTACATCATGTAATTTTCAACAGATATTTTACGCTAAAAGAGGGCTGTCTGATACGACTGCAGCTGAAGTGTTGTTCAAAATTAGGCGTTTTGAGGTTTCTGCAGGCCATTTTCTTCCTTTTTGCTTCTGTCCGTTCCATGACATGGTTGCCAAGAAGAGGTTGGTTTATACAAAATTGCAGCAGCATGTCAGGTCAACCTCTATAGTTCACTTATGCTTCGTAGTAACTCGGGATTTTATGTTGCCTGCATTATTTATGTTTGTAAGTATTGCTGTGTCATTGTGTGTAAGTCAAGTCTATGTGTTTACCTTGAGTTACCCAAAAAAATATCAGTTTTGTGGGATACAATCATTGTCTAACCTCCTTTCGAGTTTCGAGGCGGCGATTCATCTTCTGCAAATTGTGATTGTTATGTAGGTTAGTTTCATTTCAACAAATTTTAATATTTTAAGTAGGTTTACCTGTAGATGGGTCCTTTTTTTGGATTCCTTGTGCATCTTTATCATTTTCTTTAACATATTAACTTCAACTGTTCGGTTTGTCAAGACCATATTCAATGTCAGATTCCATCAAACTGTATAGATAACATCATTTGGAAATGCACTATAGTTTCATTTACAAATCACTAATGGTCCATATCTTTATCCAACAACCTATTAATTTTTGCTAAGTTGACTGTTGATCATAAACTAAAAAACTAAATGCATTGCTACTAAAACACAAAACACACATTAAAAAGGTATAGAAAAAGCTATTAGGTTTACCAGAAAAGTAAGAACTTCAAATAAGTAAAAATCCGATTTTGTTTTCTGTTTTCCGGAGTTACCTTAGAATGATGCCGGTAATGATATCATGATCTTCAGACACCCCAAACCACTCCAATCAACCTGCACGACACAAAAGAAAAATAATTTTTTAGAAAAAAAAAAGGAAAAAGAAATGCAATGTCATATCATTTGTACCAGGGGGTGCCTTCTTTTTAGCATATTAAAACGGGTAATAAGCAAAAATCACATATTTGAAGTTCATCCATCGTGTCATTGAAAGTCAAAATAAAACGTGTAAATTGGATATAAACGAGTCATGGTTAAATAATTCGCAAGCGTGCATAATTTTCTTGGGTGTGAAGGCAATATGTGAACTTCTAATCTTATGATATGGGTGACAGCAAAAATTTATGCGCAAGGGCAATCATGGTATTTATAACTTTGACAAAAAAAATTGCATCAAATTATTCGTTTAGCAAAACATTTTGTAATCAGATTTGGTTACATAGTTATGAACTAAGGCAGCATTTGGTAGAAGGGAATGAGAGGTGGAATGAAATGGGTCATTCTAGAGGAATGAAAAAAGCCATGTTTGGTTGTCATGTAGTGTAACATTCGTTACTTTTCAAACCCATAAAAAAACGACCCTATATATATATATATATATATATAGGGGCGGGTTCTAGTGAAAACTTCTATTAAAGAGAAAACTTAAAAACTCTTAATAACTTCTAAAAATCTATTTTTAACTTTAATTTTTTTTTTAAGTTTCTTTTTTTTCCATTATTCTTATATGTTGTTATTGGTTCAAAAAAAATAATAAAAAAATAAAAATAAAAACTTGTCGGTATCCTCGTCGGTATAGTGCGCATGTGTAATAGTGTGTCTTGCATATATGCAAAAGTGTTTGTATTGCATAGAATACAACACTATTGCACATATTTGATACATACTATTGTATATATGCAATATAAGACTAATACACACATCGAATACACATTAGTACATATGTGTAATACAACATTAACGCACATATGTACCACATCGACTTTTATTTTATTATTTTTTTTTTCATATAATACAACACTACTACACATATACAATACACAAATATTGAATATATGCAATAAAACACTATTAAACTAAAAAATACATAGTAATACACATGTGTAATATAACGGTATCGCACAGTAATACGTATGTGTATTACAACGGTTTTTATTTTATTTTATTTTTTTATATTTTTCGAGTGAAATATAAGAAAATATAAGAATAATGGCTAAAATAGAATATTGAAAATATTTTTTATTTTTAATTAAAAATAATTCTTTAGGAGTTTTTTAGTTTTCTCTCTAAAGGTGAGTTTTCTCTTGATCCTCTCCCTATATATATATATATATATATATATATATATATATATATATATATATATGTATATATATATATATATATATATATATGTATATATATATATTATTAATAGACTCAAGTTTCATTTCATGTGGTATTCATTAACGTTGATTTGAATTTGCGCATATATTCGTTAAACCACATTGCATTCGTGTTAAAACGTTCATCGTTAATATAATATTCACAAGGATGTACGTTTATCGGTTGTTCGTTTTCAATCCATTTTGCTCAAATAACAAATTTCCAAGATTTTAAGTCTTTATGTAAATGATTTATAAACTATCCGGGTTTAATACAGAAAATCATCCAAGAAAGATATACTTATTTTTCATTTTCGTCACATTTCAAAGTTTAGGGTTTAAAATGTAATTATGTTTTAATTCTATTTTAAACTAAATTAAAACTGTAGGGTAAATTATGTAAATTATTAAAAGATATAATATATTAATTTAAAAAAAAACCCACCCAGGTCCTTTCTTCCCCACGGCTTTCCGGCAAGCCGAGCCTAACTCCGGCGATCTTAAAACCCAGTTACAACGCCAAATTAACATCTAATAATGATCATAAACTGTTTCTCCATTAATATAAATTAGTAATCGACCGCTTAAACTGCCATTAACGAGCTTATAATGACCGTATTCCATCCCCAACGGCTGGATATTTTAAAAAAAGGTATTAACAGTCATTAATCAACCAACGGTACCATTGAGAGTATAAATAGATCAATATTTCTCGTCTAAACTCGTTCATACAACTCAATTACACTAAAACACTCTCTAAATAATAGAATTTTTCCGTCCAAGGATCGTTTTCCGGCGAGGTTCGTTCAACGTCAATAAAGTCCAATTCCAGGTAATTAATATAGGGCTTGTGTTCGTTTATATCATTTTGACAAAACCCCTAACTAAAGTCGGTCGTACATGGAACGAAGTTGGCTAATTGAAATCTAGGGTTTTGAGGAAAAAGATGAATTGGTAATATGCTATATATATATATTTATATATTAATTTCTGATATCTTATCAACAAACAAGTTTGAGCATGTTGTTAGTTTGCATGGTTGCAAGCAGAGGGACTCGGGTTCAAAACCCGGGTTAGGCCATATTGTATATATGTTTTTAATCAGTTTATTAATTCTTTTTAATATTTTAATAAATCAATTAAAAATCAAAATAAATTAAATAATTTTTTTTAATAAAATAAGTTAAACTAAAACTTACCATTTCCCATATAAAAACAATTTTTCTAAACTCGTTAACTGTTAATAAAAAAATTCGATTCGTTAGTACTAACTCGTTAACGATAACTATTAAATTCGTTAAATATCGTTAGAAAAATCATTAAAACTTGTAACCTTTAAATCCAAGACTTACAATTCATCATAATTCTCGTAGTTACTTTAAAATATTAAAATGTTAATAAAACGTAAAATATTATTAAAGTAATCAAAGACTTTAAAAATAGTAAAAATATAATAAAATAATAATAATTAATTCCTAATAAATTTATACAATAATAAACCTTATTAACTCCATTAAATTGTCGTTAAACACTCGTTCTATTTTACTTATAGCTTGTGAGGTTCAACCGATTCGATTCATTTGACGCTTTTCGGCTTTTACTTGCTTCTTACCCCATATCAAAGGTGAGTTTTCATACCCCTTTTTACTTTTACATGTTTTGGGGTGTAGTACGTCCAAACTTGGTTTTCTTGTGTCAAACTAAAATTCACATGCGTGTCTTGTATGTATTTGTTTTGTATCATATTGCTTGTAAACTATGTGATTATGTGCTAGTTGTTTACTGTTTTTGGTTGGTGAAGACTTATAGTGGGAGGGTCCGACGGGACGCACATGCGCCGTCCATTTGTTAATGGCGGTATCATACACATACTCATAGTGGGAGGGTCCGACGGGGCATACCTGCGCCGTCCATTTTTAAATGGCGGTATCATTGTTCTATACTCCAAGTAGCACGGCGAACGGGGGTTCCTTAGTAGATTTGACTTTTGTCAAGCGAACGGGAATATCATGTATTTACTTTTCTTTGCTTTATGATTTAGGCAATACTTCTTGACTTGTGAATTTTACACTTTTCGTATATATATATATGCAAAACTTTATGAATTCTCACAAACATTATTGTTGACAAAATATATTATTTTAAACGTGCTGCAGGTTGAAGTTTAAGGATAGAATAGTTGGACCATTAGGTTACAAGAGACGAAAATTCAAAGTTTATTGTATTAATATTTAATTGTGTATGATGTATTGAAATGAATTATTGTAGCTTTAATAGCGTTACGAGCTTATGAGTGATCTGTACGTCACACCCGGGCGTATTCCGCTTTAGCCGGGGTGTTACATGTAGTAATGGAATGAACCATTTCATAATGAATGGAATTCCTTCCAAATTAAGATTTTCATTCTTTAAGGAGTATGTGTTTTTTTTTTCATCCATTCAAGGAATGGAATCAACACCACCACCACCAATAATAATAATAATAAAATATTATGATTATTATTAAATTATAATTATCATTACATTATCAGATTATTATATTATTGTATAATTTTATTATATTATTATTTATTATATTATTGTTATTAATTTTATTATATTATTATATAACAATTATTATATTAGAGTTATTATCGTATTATCAATATTATTAAAACTATTTGACAAGTCAACGTTTCATAGCACGTATGTGTGATTCAAAATTTTTGTGATTATTTTCATTCGCTTTAGTGGTCTCGTTGAAGCACGTAAGTCTTAAAAATGAGTTAATACGAATATTCATATTATTAATATTATTTATTAGTAATAATAATAATAATAATAATAATAATAAAGGGATGATCATTCCATTCCTATATTGTAACCAAACATTACAATGAAATGACAATGGTCAATTTCATTCTATTGCCATTTTATTCCCTTGTCCATTCCATTCCCATGTCTATTTCATTCCCTCATTCATTGCATTACGTCATAATGTGGACCACATTTGTTCCTTTATAATTATTCAACCTCCAACAGTCCAACCAGATTTTTTTACAAAACCATACTTTAGTAAATGGTTGTAATGTAAAACAAATAATTACGGTGTAATATTTTTTAAGGCGGTGTTTCTAATTTGTTTTTTTACTTTAGTTTCACACGAACTTGTATTCTCAAATTTATAGAAATACCACAATTACCCCTATGCATAATTTTTGCTGTCACCTGTACTATAAGTTTAGTACTTCACGGATTGCCTTTAAAATCAAAGGCAATTATACCCGTTTGCAAGCTATTAACCATGGCCCGTTTATATCCAATTTACACTTTTATTATGTCTTTCAATAGTCAAACCTCAACATGTAACACCGTGAAAATACCCCATCGGCTAAAAGTGCAAATATTAAAAGTTAAAGGACTAAAAATGAAAATTTTGAGTTTTGAGACCCATCGTGCTACGCGATGATCTCCTGGTAACACCATCGCGCTACGCGATTATCCAAATCACACAATTCAAGAAAAAGTGGGGCTCCACGCTACGCGACGGTCAACCCACCAAGGGCATCGCGCTACGCGATACCCCCCGCGATCCCCTGTTAAGTAATCAGAATCCGCGTGGCCAACCACGTGTCAACACGTGGCATCTTCAGATTAATTGCGGCGTCGTGCTACGCGACGGCCTTGGGGAAAGGCCATCGCGCTACGCGATGGTCTGCAAAACTCAACTATAAAAGGGCAGCTACGGGTTAAGCCCCATTCATCCCATTTTCACCTTCATTTCACACACATAACCTAGGGAATTGTGCCAAGGGCGTTCCGAGGTGCCGAGAGCTGTTTTCGCAAAGAAACGAGGTATCGTTACGCTGTTTAACGAGCTGTTGATCCCTTAAACAAAGCACAAGCCGAAGTGCTGCTGTTTTCTTAGATTTTACTCCGACTAGCCGACTAAGGTAGGATTATGGTTAAGTTACATTATTATATAGTTATTAGAACCTAGCTATGGTTATAGTCGTTAAACTGTAACATTTTTCCAATCAATGTTTTCTAAAGTGAAGACATTGCTTTTACATAAAGTAATGTTATCAAAATTATATTTTGGCGGGCACGTAGTAACTGTAAGGGGGATATCATTAGTTAATTCTTCTTGCCTAAGGAAAGAAATTTGTACACATTCCAATTGTGACATTTGTCAATTTTTCGGGTTATTTTATACTTGTATTCTTAATGTAAACCCGACCCGTTTTGTATCCCGAACCTTTCGATATTATCAAAATGATGAATTGTATGTTAAATATTTGTTTTATAGTTGTTGGATAAAAAAAAACACCCTTTTCGGTTCTTAAAATTCCCCGAAAACGCTCAAAACGAACTCCAGGGACTAAAACTACCAAAATGGAGACTTGAAGGACCCATTTGTAGTTTGTGCTTTCTTGGGTCTATAACCAACCCATTTTCATGACACACCCATTATGAAAGACCCATTCAACTTACCCTATACACACACACCCATCTTCTTCATTTGTGCTTGCTCATTTCTTCATTTCTCTCTCAAATTTTGAATTATAAGGTTGTTCTTCATAAGCTAATCTTTCATTTTAACTAACTTCTCAATACTTAAAACTTGATGTTACAACATATATATAATATACACTCCTTGTTTACCTTCGGTCTTTCATTTCTCCGGTCTCGGCCGGTTGAAATTCGGGCTAGTAAGGCAAGGTTACATGGAGGACTTTATAGTCCTTGTTTATATATTTAACAACTCTAACCATATAACTTGTTATACTTGCTTAAATTCTGCATATTTTAGTTTATTGTTCATATTTGTCAAGTTTCATGGTATTGGGTATGTGGTGACTAGCCTCGGTTTCATCCCGAGTTAAGAACCGAACCAAAAACCAAACTTTTGTTTAAAAGCTTTATTGTTAACTTTTTGAATGTAAAACTTGAGTATTATTATTTATAAGTTATTTTACAAGTTCCATGGTAATTGGGTATGTGGTAACCATCCTCGGTCTTATTCCGAGTCAAGGACCGAACCAAAAACCGAACTAAACCGAGTTCACTCGCTTAAGACACACAAGTGTGTTTTTAGCCACCAAAACTCATATTTTTCTTCAAGATTATATTTTAAATCAATTTTAGTTAATTTCTAAACATACTTGGCATGTCGGTAACCAACTTGATCTTATAACAAGTTCGAACCGATAAGGTCGTATACTCGCTTAACGAACGTTAAGGTTCTTCACAATAGAACTACATATTTGGTTAAGTCTATTTTGATCTTATTGAGTTATCTCATAGCATTTATTATTTTGGGAAGTTAACTGTGAGCTTGGTCAATTATCAAGTCTCGAACCGACAAACCCGAACACACGTTTAAACCTCGTTTTGGTATTCTTATAACCAAGGGTTTTGCAATATCGCATTTTAACCCACATTATTACTTAATATAGGTTGAGTAAAAAAAGAAAAAAACTAATGAATAGAATACCGAGACCCGGTTTCGAGTAAACTTATTTTACAAAACTCGTTTCTTTAATTTCTCAAATAGTTACATTTTAAATCCTAAACTTTATTTATTTACTTTATTTGTCATGTATTTTATTTTAAACCCTTCCAAGACTACCTACTAACACAAGACCCGTTTAATATAGGTCTTGCTCGTTAAACCGATCTCTTCGATTATTCACGATACTATCTTTCAAGTTACTTGTTAATGTGAGTACTTTTTCATCCCCCGTTTTCCATCTTTCGTTTTGGGGGTGGCATTGCATACTTATTCAAATGATTTATACTTGAGTCTTAAACCACAACACGTATTGTATATGTTTACTTAAATAAATGCTCGATTTGGTGTTATATGCTTTACATGATTAAGTGCAAATTCTTGAATGCTAAGGCGGGTAGCCTCTTGAATGCTAAGGCGGGTAGCCTCATCGAAGTATGATCATACGTTAATTCCAAGTATATATGGTATCCCCATATAGAAAGGTGTCGTCAATGTATTTTTATTGACAATTTCATTATTGTCGTCAATGTATTCTTATTGACGGTTCGTCAATGTATTCTTTTTGACGGTTTTATTATCTAAATTGTTGCTATTATTTATTGTTTTCATATACTAGTTGTGAATTTCATACTATATACTTATTGTCCAAAACTATGAAAATTGCTCACCAACCTTCGTGTTGACAAACTCTATTTTATGCAATGTTACAGGTTTGATGTTAGCTTGATTGGATTACTTGAAGAAACTTATTATCTTGGCTTTAGGATATTAGAAAATAAAAGAACAAGTTATTTGTTTATCTATCTATTTGGCATTTTGTATGAACAATTGTTGTGTTATTTATGATGATACGGATTAAAATGAGTTGTTTAAATATTGTAACTTTATAGTGTCATTGTGCAATGAGTAATTATGTCGCGCCTCGACGTTTCCGCCTTCATTGGTCGGGGTGTGACACCAATCAACCGCGGGACCTGTTTGCTTACCTGGAGAAGTTTGCCAACGTGATATCCTTTATTAGGCCAAAGCGTGCTATTACAAACGTCATATGTAAATCTAAAGTATTTTCATAAAACGACTATAACTCTATTAAGGCTAGGTCAGACCTAAGAGTCTGCTGAACTGAATCAGACCTAAATGTTTGCATGAGATTATTGTCTCTAAAATCGTTCTAATACAAAATAGATAATAAAAAGCAACTCAGACCGAATACACACGTGTTTGGATCCATACATAACTGATAATTGGCATACAAAACAAAGTCAGTCATAACCAGTTCTCCAACAGGGTTACATAGCCTAGGGGAAGATTGTCTCCGAACAGGGTCTATGTACTCGGGGAACCTTTGAATTGTGTGTGTAGGGCAGTGGTACAAATCCCGGGAATGACAGACATTCCTGCTGAGTTTGTGAAACAGAAAACTATATTTGTATTTAACGACTGTTATAAACTATTTTATCGAGTCAACGTTTCACTAGCATATAGCTGACGTGTTTTTCCCACCCATGCAGGTAATTAGATGGCGATAGATGGTATACAAGGATTGGAGTCATCGAAGATCGCTCGAGATGACTCGTTTTGAATACTTATAAATCCTTGTATTATTAATATCACTGTTTTGTAAAACTGAAACTCGGGTGTTTAATTCCCGAGTAATTTTGATAATGTAAATTAATTTTTTAATATTTAAAGACTTCCGCTAAAATGAACCCGCTACTCTGATATATTTACAAAATAGGTACCAACTGTTGGTCACACTTTTAGGCCCTGGATCAGGATGTGACACAACTAAAACCTCTTGAACTTCATAACTATAACTTTTTAATGACATGATGACCGAGTTTCTAAAAGAGACTCCTATCATCTAATTTAACAACTATAATTTATAAAGTTACACTTAACTCTAGTTTATACATAAACAAATACATAAAATAATGAAACATCGTAAGTGAAATCTAAAAAGGTAAACTAACCATTAAACGAATAAAAAAGATTCAACTGCTACATATCGAACACACCAAAGCAACAACGTAAACACCCTGCAAAATGTATTGGCAAACCATTAAGAAATTCGATGGTCATACGATCCAACTAAAAGTTAAAGAATATACATTAATCATGAAAGGAACCGAACCGCAACGTATCATCATTATTGAACCAAACACAAACCTGATAAACAACAGAAGACACTTTCAAAGAAACCTACATTGTCATGTTGCGTGCAATGTTAGACACAAGTTAGCGTACATAAAGTTATCGTAAGTCATAATGTATTTTGATTGATTTTTATGTACTGGGTACACTTATTGATGATTTTGTGTGGCTAAAACTTATCGGTTGAGGGCACCGTTACTTTAAATCTGGCTTGAAAGATTAAGTAATCACAAGACATATAAATCTTAAATGAGATATATTTCTACTTCTATAAAGTTATATAAACCGTGCCAAAAACATGAAAACTAAATCATCTTATCACATGGACTTTTCATAAATACTTTGGAAAAGCAAAGAAGAAATTGGTGAAGTATACAACCAAAACACAACTCTTTGTTAAATACCTTATCCAATTGGGATTTCACACGGTAAACATTAAAATTTCCATAAATTTGGTTTCTTATTTCACATAAAAATCAAAAATATTTCATAACCAAAAGTCCGCATGACATAAAACAATGATATGAAACAAAGACCACACCACAAAACAATTATCACTTCAACAGAATCTTATGTATAATTTTGCTAAACCGATATTTTTTAATTTTTTTTATGAAATTGGAATGAAAGATAATATTTTTTGTTTTTTTATTTTTTTAATTTTTGCGTATTTTTTTGTTTTATAATTTATTTTGTTTTTCTTAAAAAGAGTTTTTTTTGTCCAAAATGGTTCTCAAAGTTCTCAATTTTAAAATGGTTCTCACATGGTCCCAATCCTTATCATGATTAATTACGTTCGGATATAGTCTTGTGATATGATCAAATGTTAACGATTAGGTGCATTGTGTGTTGGGAGAGAAATTCGACAACGTAATGAGAGGAAATCACAAATAATTCAGGACTGTTATAACTTGAATAGATACATGGGAATTTATAGAAGACGAGACCTCATTCGCTAGCAGGCATAGCGAATGAGCCATTCGCCACGCCATTCGCTAGGCATTCTCCTAGTGAATGACCTTATACGTTATCCTCTCATTCGTTAACATCCTCTAACGAAAGAGACAACAAAACAATTCATTTGCTATACAATCCATATCGAATGTACTTTACATATTTGCAAAACTAACCCCTATACATTAGATCTATTACAAAACATGATAAACACAGAATGAGACGATTAATGATGTATCAACAAACCCCCCCTCGTCTCGAGCTTTATCGGTCTTCATATCTTGAAGTGATTGATCTTCCAATCAGCACAACTATGAATTTTAAAAGCATGAAAAACTCATATGGCCCGTTGGAATTGCATAGCCAGCTCATTATCTTTATTGTGCACCCATCTGATATGGTTGTTGGACAGGACGTCCATCTACTCGATTATCAACATACACACACACATTCATCACATATATACACATAAACTTATTATATGTATAAAGTAGCATTATATATATTGAAGTTTGGAAACTAGAAAATAGCACACAAATCACAATCAAAAACCTACAACTCTCTCATTTTACTCCACTTGACCAAACCCTTACCAAACACCCCCTCATTTCGGTTCTAGCCTTACCACAACCGAACCATCACATCTCCACCTTCCCATGCTCACTTAAGCTTCAATCACACTCACACAACTTGTTTCTTGGTTATTATAAATCGAAAACCACCTCATCCATCATCCTGATTCTATTTTAACTTCTCAAGCAAGTTTCTCAATGGCCTAGTTATGTCTAAGAAAGGGTGTTGAAGCTCAAGGAGGAACCAAGGAGTAGGAAGATTTTAAATATGCTAGAAGTTGGTTTGGAGTGCTAAAGATCATCTTCATTTTCCCAGTAGAAATCTTCACCTAGCTTGTCTAGTTGTATGGACACCATTCTAACCCTTTCTTTATACTAAAATTCTAGTTTAAGTTGTGTAGTTTATCCAAGTAAAACAACAAAACCAAACTAATAATGTAGCAAAATGACAAAATTTGTTAAACTAACGTTAGGTAATTATGAACATGACATAAAACTATGGAATCTATTATGTTGTCACTTAACATATAGTTATAAGTCATGGATCTTCTAATGTGTAACTAGTAAATATAAAATATAAAACTTAAGATGGCCAAAAGATATATGTAGCATATACTTAGTGGACTAAAAACACGTAAAAATGAGTTACGTTCGAACAAAGAATTATTTATGAACACACTAAGTTATATGGAGGTTAAACTTAAACTAACAAGTTACTTGATATTATAGAATGTGATTTTATAAATTTGTGCCTTTGTGTCTTGAAAATATTATATTTTTTTTAAAATATGAAAACTAGTTATAAAACGTTTTATTTAAAATAAGCCACTAGAGTTTTATTTGACATTTTTTCTAATTAGATGATCATTTTGTTTGTTCAGGGAATTTAAAGCTTGAGTGTGGAGCCATGTGAAGGTGAATCATTGTTTTTGGGAAAGTCAGGGGTATGCTATAAGCTAATGTATATGGTTCTGCAGCTGCAAACTTTGTTCCAGTTTCTCGTAGTTTTTTTTTTCCAGTTTCATGTTAATTTGAATGGTAAGCATATATTAACAAGTTGAAATTGATGCCACTAATATGTTTTTGTTACAGGCACGCAAAACTCAGCCTTCTAGAAATCTGAATCATTCTCGAAAAGCCGAAAGATTTCAGGCAAGTGTTAAGAGTTATATTCATGTTAACAGCTGATTTGTTAAAATAGAGAAAATAAAAGACATTTTGAGCATTTTGAATATAACTTTAGAGGATGTTTAGATTTATGATTCATTCGACCATGTACACCATATGTCTCTGTTACAGATGTTGACCATTCTTTGAATTCATAATTTTACAAAAGTTTCTGTTTTCGCTTCAATTTTAGCCCAAAACCGACCCAAACTGAAATCAAACCATTTTCAAAACTTCAATAAAAAAAGTTTCTTACATTTTAACCCAAACCGAACTGTGCATAACCGAAACCTAAATCCAAACAACTCACAAAAAGGAAAAAAAAAACAAACTTCAAAACAACTTACATTATCAGAGCCATTAGAATTGGACTTCTGAAACCCGATTAGTAAGGATGGACTTGGGTTGACTCAAAAGTCAAAGTGTTTCTCTGTAAGTATACCTTTTTTATTATAGGTATTTAGCTATTTACTTTGATCTTGTCAAGAAGGAGATTGATGGAGATATGAACTTCATGAAGCATAGAAGCCGTACCCATCTGCATTATTGGTCAAAACCTAGTTATTTATTCGTTCATTAGCACTTATCAATCAAAACTCAATTTTTTATCCCACTATTGACTTCATTTCATGAAATAGAATGATAATCGAAAGGAAGCAACAACGAAATCCGAAACCTTGCATTATGTCTGCGCGCGCGAGTTTCTTGCTCAGGGACAGGTAAATGATCTGCTGGTTTGACTTCAGGAAGCCATCTTTTTTTTTTTGGAATCTTGATGGTTTCATGTCGAGTTAGGGCAGATATGCTGAATTTAATTTATACATGTAATGACATAGAGTTGTTTAGTACAGAGAGTATAAACAGCGGACCAGATACTTTCGGTATAGTGCCTTTTAGTTTAGACTTTGTTCATTTTATTAATGGTTTTGATATAAGAGCATTAAATGAAGCACTTTCATTCATGTTGATGATATATGCTTCGTTTTTTCAGGTTATTGTTATTTTATTTCTTTATAATTGAACTTGACGTTTGACAATTGTTATATCTTCTATACCTCTGATGGTGTTTTTGGAAATATGGCACACTTTTTACATATTTTTAATTTTTGTTAGCATCAAGGACTACCCATATTACCCACGAGCGGACATAATGTCCATATTTACTCGGAAGTCTGGTCTGGTATGTCTTTAAACAAAATATGAATTTCATATCAAAAGTTTAACATACACAGCGATCCTTATTGTATGTTTAAAAATTATAATGATAGGTTCTCTATGTGCATTAATAAATGACCTTTCTGCTACAGGGCTCTGTTGTGATGAACTTGGTACATGCTCGATGTGCGGCTAAATATGAAATGATAAGTTACCATACATTGTTGGATTTTAGTTATTACTAACCTACCGTGCACCGGGAAGCCATCCACTTAATCCAACTACGACTCTCAGGTTAATCGGGTACGGCTTTCCGTTTCCGATATATACACAAATATTATTATTATTATATTGTTTTTAAAAACAAAAAAAACCGTATATCCATTTAACCTGCAAAATGTAAAACACCATTAATTCCCATTTTAATAATAAAAGAAAAAATTAGGCCACATAGGTTAATCGGGTTGTAAGTTAGGAATTAGTCTGCAGAAGGTTCTGGTTGCTGTTTAAGGAGTGGGAGAAGCTTTGCCAATCTTTTTGTTTAATTGTGGAAGTGATTCTTTGAGTGTTGAAAACGATGAAATGGAAGATGCAGAGGATGATGGTGATGGACTTGATGAGGAAGTATTTCAAGTTGACAAAGTTTTGTCCATTTGCTATGGTGATCCGATGTGCATAAAAAATCATGGGTTGTATCTTAAGGTACATTGTTTCATTTTGTTTTTTCGATTACATTGTCTGAATAAGTGCCTTTATGGTAGGGCCGTACGGGTGCTAATGGGTTGGTATTTGTAAAGTTTTCAAGCCTTTTCCTTTTGGTTTTTATTTTGGGTGTGGTTCGGTTTGGGTTTTTTCCAGTTATGCCATTTGTGCCTGAATCTTTTGGTCCGGTAAAACCTGTCCCAAAATAAGAAATTTGACTCCATTTTTTTAAAATTGTTAATTGATTATTATACATTTGGTTTAAAACATATTTTTTTATATTTTTGTTAACTAATCTATTAATTTGTTTTCGCTTGTTTTTCCGGTTTTAATTACATGCAAAACATAAACAAACCAAAAGTTTGGTTTTAACAAAAACATAAAACAAAACTGTTGTTTAGGTTCAGTTACATCATTTAGAGGCTGGTTTTAAAATCTCTCATTAACCGTTTTGCGATGCCGATGTTCAAAAATTATTCTTTGAGATCATTTATATAGCGATTTTCTTGTCATCTATCTTTAAGTATCATCAGTAAAGAGGCTGCACTCTGTTTTTTTTTCCAGAGAATCAAGTGTAGGACATGGTTCACTTTTTATTAAAATAAAATAAACACTAACGATACTCTCGTTAGTAATGGGAAATATAGGAGTACAATACCATTTACAAAATCGAATAAAATGAATATAATATACATTTTTTTTATATTCAAAATAGATAAGATAATGCGACTTCCTAAAAATAGATAAGATAACGCGCCTTCATCAGGTACTTCATGTAATAGCTTCGTATTGTGTCTTCATCACATTGGTCATCGACTAAGCTTCTTGAATCGCGTATTCTCGAACGATCTTTCGTGTAGTCTTCAACGAGAGCTTGATGTGTACCTTCTTATATGATCCTTTGCTACAAAAACGAACAAACTAATGTTGACGGTTGAGGCTGAGACACGAGTTCAACACGCTTCCCTTAAATCAGATTTTGCGCCTCTACAATAGACAACGCGTCTGTCTCCCGGGGTACAACAACTGAAGCAGTTTGTACAGCCGGAGATGTCCACACGCCCAGGGTTACATTAGTTAAATTGTAGTGTTAGAACTTGTGGGAAAAGTAAAAAGAATGAAACGGTGGTGGAATCGAATGGAAAAACTTATCTCTGTATGTTCTCAACATATGAGTCTTTAAAGCTTTCTTCTTCACCATAACTTTTCATGCATGCATGTATTTTACCTTAAATTTCATAGCTTCTCATTTTTCTAGCACTTTCAAATGAGGCACATAGCCTACTATATTATATAAGAGTTAAGGTGAGTGAAGAGCTTCACTTAATTAGAGACTTAATTCTCTAATAAAATCCAGTAAGTGCCATAAAGAAAACTCTACTCAAGAGTTTCAACACATGAAGAGTTATAGTATTAATGACCTAATAAATTAATTTTCATTCATTGTTTATAATTTTCCAACATCAAGTAATCAGATTAACCGTGTACCGGAGTGGAGTTAAGGTGACTTAAGTCAACTGATTATGTTTGATGACGTAACAAAAGGGGTTGGACATCCTGTCAGTTCAAGACTTCTATTTTGGATTTGGAAAAATGCAGCTGTTCACATGGAAGATTAGCCCCTTGATGACCCAATGAGATACGCAGTTACTTTCAGATAGTGCTTGTAAGGCTCGGTTAAAACTGGTTCTTGGCAAAGCTTGCTTAGGGTCCTAAAATTATTTTTGATCTATGTAATGTTGATGCAAATACTCTTTTTATGTGGAACCTTTTAATTACATATGATGTATTTTATTCTCTATAAAAATAGCACTACGATTGGTTTCCTTGATCATTTATATCAATATCATTTTACCTTTATGCCTGAAATATGAAACATGGTGTTGTGATTTTTTTGTAGTTTTATTGGGAAGAGCCGAACATGCATAATAACTGTGTTTGCGTCTTACAAAGAAGGTGCAACCAACCCAGCATCCTTGTACTTTGGTGTCGGATGTCAAATCTTTGATGTAACAAATTTATCTTTAAATTAACACACATTCAATCGTTTGTGTTAATTAAAAATCGCAAAACCCATAAACCTACTTTATTAACAAATATTTCACAAAACACAATGTATCCAATATATATGTTAACTTCAACATTGTATTGCGCACCCCCGCACAAAAAACATCCAAATAACCATATGCCGCAGTGCGCCTGCGCTAATGGACCCATTGCACACCACACCAAACAACACAGCCCAATACGAGGGGATAATTTGCGCAAACTCGCAGCAATGCGCGGTCACTTTTGCTAGTATTAATAAAGTATTTTAGTTTCAAAAACATATTTTAACCATACATAAGAATAAATATATTTAAGATTATGTATTCATTTAAACTAGTTAGATGTCTTGTTTAAAAACATAGACATATTTATACTTGTAATAACACACATATATAAATATCTAGTAGCTATTTACTCATTTAATTTTGTAAAAAGTCCATAGAAGTACAAAAGTTTAATTATTTATTAAAATCATATTTACAAGAGTACATATATTTGGATGTATAAATACTTATACTTAAAGTTAGTATTTCTCAAAATATGTTTATGCAAGTAACATATAGTTTTATATGAGTTTATTAACATAAATATATATGTATAATTTTCCTTAAAATAAAAATATAGCGTAATATATATTTATTTACGACGACTTATAAAGATAAATATATGAAGATATATTTAAAAAACATAATATATTAAACTTAACGTATCACCAACGATTCGTGACACACCTAGGTCTAGGTTGATGAATGAGCACATAGCGTAAACCGACATAACTAATATATCGTGCCGACCCTAACAATGGTCCGTACTTGTCATAGGACATACTTAGGTTGGATACCATCAAGAACTTTTGTCATCACTACTCACCGACACTGAGGTAAATTTCACAACCCCATTTTTACTGTTTTACTATTTTTGGGGCGGAAACATACTTAATCTTTTAATGCATAATAAATAATCCTTATATAATCATGAGTAAATCGAGACCCTTAGATCTTCAGATCAATGCATTTTATAATCATCAACTATGGGCTTAGTCGAGGAATGTGTGGGTAGTACTATCGGGATTGATCCCCCGCTCATGGTTAGTCGCTCTAACCGACGTGTTAATGGGAACATATATTCTATAATTCACACCGTGATGGCATGGTTATCGGGCATACATAACAGATTTAGGTTTGATTATAGGCTCATGTGTTATATATTAATTCGTACTCCTTGCAAGTTTATGAAGGATCATGCATTACATTATTTTACTTAACACATTTCAAATTAGTTTTAACATAAACGTTTTAACTCTTGAAAACAAATGTTTTATATTGTGACATTAAACTTGTGAGCTCACCAATATTATGTTGGCATT
Source organism: Bidens hawaiensis (assembly GCF_021521415.1). Lineage (NCBI taxonomy): Eukaryota > Viridiplantae > Streptophyta > Magnoliopsida > Asterales > Asteraceae > Bidens > Bidens hawaiensis. Next base: position 527,685 of record NW_027491945.1, read on the forward strand.
TTCAAGTATGTTTTTCAGGTCTCTAAACAAGTAGGAAGAATTGCGGGTACCAAGCATTGCATGTCGGATCACCTATTTTGAAGAATTTTATATCTATAACTTAAATTATTTTAAGTCATAGATTGAGAATCCTATAATTAAGTGTTGTTTTGAAATGCTTTCAAACCTTTTATTTTGTAAAATAATTAAACTATTCGTTGATCTATGAATGTGATGTTTGCTTTAATCAATAGATGTGATTATCCATGCTCATCATGCGCCCGCGATTGCGCTGAGGCGGGGTGTGACAGGATGTGACCCATTCTTCTATGCCATAGGATTGTGTATTTCTTGGTTTCTTTTGACACAAAACATGTTGCTGTTGATGAAGTTGTTGTATTAGATGTCATGTCAAGAACATAAAAATCATTCGATCGAGGCAATCTCATGATAACCATTTCCTCGGTAATCACAAACCCATGCTTCAATATCACACATTCTTATCAATGAACAAGGTTGTATACTTTTTGTCACAAATCTGTGAAACGCTCAGCAGGTTATGATCAACCTTGTCATAATAATTCACCTTCTCAACTGTGATTCTCCCATTGGACACTTCTCCTTTTTTTGTTATTAGTCCACCTTGATTACCTGCAAATGCGACATAACCCCCTTGAATATCTTTAATGTTGGTAAGGAGATTAATATTGCTAGTGATATGACAAGAACATCCGCTATCTACAATCCACTTGTCACATGAGATAGTCCTGGATGAACTCTCTTCAATCTTTGCCATGCACGCGAACATTTCCTTCTGATCATCATTAGAAATGTCTGACTCAGATTCAGGCTCCTCACTTCTCTCAATAACTTTCTTGATCTCATCACACCCATTCTTTTCAGTTTTCACAATCACAGCCATGTTTGTTTGTTGTGGTTCACTTGAACCTTCCCCCAACAGCCTCCTTGACCAATCTACCCTCTTGAACAATCATGGCCTTTGATTCACTTTGATTTGGTTGCTCTAAAGCTATATTTGGTTTCTCTTTTGACTCATTGCTGTAATACTTCTTGTTTGAGTTTCTATCTTGAGTCTTGTTCCCAGGAGAATACTCTTTTCTAGGCTTGTCACATTCTTTGGCAAAATGACCAAACTCTTGACAATTTTAACACTTCACCTTTAGCTTGTCAAACCCAATCCCTTTTCTCGTGATAGGAAAATTATTTCCAGTTCTCTACATGAATTTCTTGATTTTTCTGACGATCATAGCCATGTTCCATTTAAAATCTATCAACTCCAGATCATCAGGGTTAATCTGGTTATAATCTTTATCAGTTAAATCACACATAGCAACTTTACTTCCTAGCATTTGTTCATACGAAGACATAAAAGCCCCCATGAAAGCAAAATGTTGTTCTACTTCCTTCATGTTAACATTAGGCGGTGAGGGAGGAGGAATTGAACTAGAACTTGCAATAGACGGGCTTGAAAACATTTGAGGTCCATTAAAAGCTTCTTTGGAGGAATCCCATGAGTTGCTTGAGTATAAAATGTGATGAGTAGAAGCACTATTGCTTGTAGGAGCTGCTCCTCTATATAAAGTAGGATTTTGATTGACTTTGGATGAATTTTCACACTTCAAATCATACTCCATTTTCTCTAATTTCTCCACAAAATCCATACACTTGAGATTTGGCATTTTGAAGTACCACTTTCTGTAAGTACCAACATATAGGTTGAGTATAGGGGTGTTCAAATTTCAATTCGCATTCGAAACACTCAAAATTTGATTTGATTCGATTTGAGTCGTATTAGATTATTATTATTCGAATTCGGTTTTAAAAAATTCGAATTTGATTCGATTCGATTCGTGTTCGAGTATATTAATCATATACAAATTTATGATTTATTATTCAATTCGAAATTCGAAATCTTATTATATATACATATATGTATATATATATATATAATTACTTTTTATATTTTATCAAATCCATAAATAATAAACTTCCATTACAAATGAATTAAACCCGATATGCCATATTATTGTTTCTTAGCCCATACTAATATGAGTGTTATTTACTTTTCGTTTTGAATATTTTGAATTTTAGACTAGTTTTACTTTAATTTGAATTTATTATTATCTTGTGTATTGCAGCTACTTTAAATTTATATGTTTGTTTTGCAATTATGATTACGGTTTTCAAAATTTTAGCATGGGTAAACTTGAATTAGATCGAATTTATTTGAATTAAAATCGAACTTATTCAAATTCAAGTTTCAAATATGAATTCGAACCGAATTTTGAATTTGGCAAATAATATGAATACAAATACGAATCGAATAGTTCAAATTTTAATCGTATACGAATCGAATACGAATACTGACAAAAAAAAATAATTATTCGGATTATTCAATTTAATTTAACTTGAAAATTCATTATTAGATTCGATGAACACCCCTAGTTGAGTATGAATTTGGAAGAGCTCCCTTTAGAGTATCAGTCCTATCTTCTTCATCATCATGTAACTCAAAGCTATTCAGCCCAGCCAACAAATGACAGTATCTTGTCTTAATCAATTGTCTCATTTGGCATAATATTGAAATTCTTGTACTGAAATTTCAGCATGGACCTTTTGCTTTCCTGAGTATTACCCATACCCCTTGACCTCAAAGAAGCAAATAGTGGTGCAGAGACTTTGATATGGCCGAATTGATGAAAAATATGCTCTGGTAAAGCCGTTGTCAAAGTTGAATATGTCTTCACTACAAGATCGTAATATTTCTTCTCAGAAGCAGTCAATCCATGAGTAGGTTTTTGAGTAAGACAAAGACCAGGTGTATCAACAATTGGTCTTACATAAGTTTTCTCTAACATCTGCACACTAGGATCAATTACCCCCGATGAGATCTAAATCTTAATTCCTATCTCTGAAAATCATTTAGACTATTGAGCTTCGGGATCTTTGCATGATAACCAATTTCTGTACCATAGTTCAACATCGTTTGCATAAGAGAGTTTTAAGAAGCTAGGGCATAATAATTTGTCATTTTGAAAGTTTTGGATTAGCTTGTCAAAATATGAAAGTTTAGGGATGAAAATTAAACAAATCTGAAATTGAGACAGTAAATGAATAAAGAATGATGATAACGAATGAGTCTTAGTGAATTTATGAACGAATGGAAACTATAATGAATTAGTGATAATTACGAATGAGCAAAGAATGTGAATGTGAAGAATGGATATAGCGAATGAAAGAAGCGAATTTAAATATGACGAATGAAGGTAACAAATGGATTCTATAACGAATGGGACGTTGAACAGTTGTAACAAACTTTATAACCGTTTAGCGAATGAACTCATAATCATAGCGAATGAACTCATCCATCATCAAGAAATTAGCGAATGAGTTAAAAGTCTTCAAACTAAAACCCAGATTCTTAACCAAACCAAAATCACATCAAATCCAAGCCAAAACCACAACCAAATCACTCGCAATCTTACCACAATCAACTGAACCAATTCCAAACACAATTGTACACAATTTACACCTTAAATCAATCAAACTTTGAACCAATTTTGACACATTAAAGTCAACAACGAACATTTAAACTCCTATTCATTTCCGCACAATCCAAAACTCATGATTGAATCAATACAATCCAATTCACTCTATTCAAACAAATTCCGATCAATCCGAGTAATCCTCAATTCAAATTACAATAAATTATCAATTCAATCGATCTTATTTGCTAAATTTTCTGTCGGTTCAAGTTCGCTCTTAGTCCGTACACTCAATACTCTCAAACACGATAAATTAATCTAATCTAGGTCAATAATACGATCAATCAGACGACGAAGCTCTAATACCATTTGAGAATTCATGTTATGATGATCATGATTCATTACATTTGGATCTAGTCTTGTGATATGATCAAATGTTAACGATTAGGTGCACTATGTGTAACTGTGTGTGTTCAGAGAAATTCGACAGCATAATGAGAAAAATCACAAATAATTCAGGACTGTTATAACTTGAATAGATACAGGGTTATTTATAGAAGACAAGACCTCATTTGCTATACAATCGTAGTGAAAGAGCCACACCATTCGTTAGACATTCCCCTAGCGAATGAACTTATACTTTATCCTATCATTCGTTAACATCCTCTAACAAATGAGGTACCAAAACAGTTCATTCGCTATACAATCCATAGCGAATGCACTTTACATATTTGCAAAACTGACCCCTATACATTAGATCTATTACAAAACATGATAAACAAAAAACGAGAAGGTTAATAATGTATCAACAATACAATACGTACGCAACACCCTTACACCATTGATTTCAAATACACGATAACCCTAAAATAATAACTACGCAATATGTTGTTGTCCACCACCTCTGTCGTCACGTCAAAGTCCACCGTCCACCGTCACAATCATCGTCTACCGACTTGAGCACCGTTCTCTTCTGTCGCGACCATCGATGACTCTCTGTTTGTTGTTCACAGATTTGTATATTTTAGTAGTTGATTAATTAACCACATGAATTTGAAATTGCTGAAGCCAATTGATCAATTAACTTTGGGATTGATCCAATTAATCATCAATTCATCCAAACAATCACATATGGATCTTCAATCGAATCAGTTTTTGACTTGAGAATAATGTGGTTTTTAGCCTGAAAGTATTATATTTTAAGCTTGAACGTTTTAGTTTTTAACCTTGAACGTTTAGAGTTTAAACCTTTTAGGTTTTGGAATTTGACTTGAAATTATTTGTTTTTTACCGTTGAGCGTATTCGCGTACCTAATGTACGTTAAGTAACCCTTATATATATATATATACACGGGTGGGTTCAAGTGAAAACTTAAAAATTCTTAATGAATTATTTTTAACTTTTTTAAAAATATTTTATAGTTTTTTTTCTTTCATTCTTCTTATATATTGATATTGTTAAAAGAAAAAACTTTCGTTGGTATAGTGCATATGTGCAATATTGTGTATTACATATATGCAAGAGTGTTGTATTGCATATAATACAACACTATTGCACATATTTGATACATACTATTATATTTATATGCAATATAAGACTATTTCACATATCGAATACACATTATTGCATATATGTAATACAAGACCAATGCACATATGTACTACATCAACTTTTATTTATTTACTTTTGATATTTTTGCATATAATAAAATAATATTGCACATATACAATACACACTATTGAATATATGCAATTAAACACTAATGAACATATAAAACACACACTACTGCAGATATGTAATATTACCCCATTGCATAGGTGCACTAAATCGACTTTTTTTATTTTTATTTTTTTAATATTTTTCTTGTGGAGAATAGTAAAATATAAGAAGTATGAAAGAAAAAAAATGATTTTTTTAAAATTAAAAAGATTTCTTTATGAATTTTTAAGTTTTCTCTCTAAGTATGAGTTTTCTCTTGATCATATATATTGTCACATCCCAACCTATGGCGGAAATGTCGGGGCGTGATCTGATTGCTCACAGCTCGAAGATAATATCATATATAAAATGTGACAATATCTAAGTAATTATTTGATTCAAATAATACACACATTTTCCAATTATAACAAAAAATTTACAAATATGAATATAAGCTCAAATAATATTTATCTTGATTATATCCTAAGGTCTTGTTTGCGTGTCTAAACTTCAATCTTCAATAGAAGCAACCTGCATATGCGTATAAATGGAGTTTGTCAACATAAAGTTGAGTGAGAATATCACCAGTTTGACACAACAATATAAATAAGCATAACGTGATAAGTGCGGTAAATATAATCAAATCATAAACAAGTATGTAGACCGTTGCCAAGCGAATCGGGTTTGGTGAGACCCAAGACCCACTTATTTTTTTTACTATAAAATTGTTTCTTAATTATAAATAGTATTATTTAAAAAAAAATCGGATATTAATTTTTAGTATATTCCTATTTTATAGGATTTCCACATCAAATATTTGGTGAGATTAATTTTTATTTAATAATGAGATGTTATAACCATTTAAGGGTAATATGGGTTTGGTAAGACCTATATCTGAGAATTGGGTTAAATGCATGAAAAGCCTCCATTTACAAATACAACAATATGGTGGCTTGAAAGAAACTAGGGAGCTTTTTAAAGGTTTCGTTTATATATATTTATTTGAGATGTTATAACCAGTTTAATGGCTATATGGGTTTGGTAAGACCCATACTCGTGAATTCGGGTAAAATGCATGAGAAACCTCTATTTACAAATACAACAATCTGGTGGCTTGAGAGAAAGTAGGGAGCAACCAGAGAGCTTTTAAAGGTTTATATATATATATATATATGTATATATGTATAGTGAAGGTTTCATTTAAGAACTTCATATTTTTTGAGAACTTTGAGAACTCATCACAACCAATCATATAATTTCTTTCATTTTATTTTGTTTTTAATGAGAAAGGGTATTATCGTAAAAATAGGTAACCACTTAATACTAGTTTATCTCAATCATTTTAATTTCCTTGATTCTCTCGTAGTAACCATATTTTTATTTGACCAAAATGAAGATTTTGGGTTTTTGCTTATATATCTAGTTAATACAGATCATTGAGTTTTATTAATTAAATTCACATGTGTATCATACTATCATTTAAAACAAATACCTAAGATTAGTTTGTAATAGTACAGTTTACATTTGAAGGCTATCAAAATACATATAAGAAAAATGAATTTCTTTAACATCAAGTAAAATGCATATTTATGTAAATATTCAATTATGTATATTTGTCTAATATATATGTATGTAATCTGTTAACGTTCTCTTCTTCTTTTTCATTTATTTACATTCATTTAATTTGTAGTATCTAACTTTGTTTTACGTGCATGTAACATTTTTATTTACATGTGCCAATGTGCGTAAGTTAAGTATATTTACATATATGTAAATGTTTAACATACGTGTAAATAAACTATTTACATATGTGTTATTATATAGAATCTTGAGTGTTGAAACAAAATTTAAATATTAGTTCGACTAATAAAGATGGCCTTACAAAACTAAAGTATTTAAAATGCAATCAATAAAAAACTCCTTTTAGAATCAAATAACACATTTCAATCAAATTACTGATTTGAGAGAAATATGGAGGTATCCACAATTTTAGGATATAAGTGAGAATAAGGTGTTGGTTATAAAATATAGTATGCCTCACTTCCGAGAATACCCCCTATCATTTATTTAATCTCCCTTATCTTTTACATATTTACAAAAATGCCATTATGCTTTTTAAGTCTTTGATCAAATCATCATATGGTTGAGATGGGTTCTTAAAGTTCTCACAAAATTTACAAGTTCTTAAATGATATTCACCCTATATCTATATATAATACGATTGGGATATTTTAAGAACTAGTAAAGTTGTAAGAATTTTTGAGAAACAATATGAACCACACATTCAATTAAATCTTCGTTTTTTTTTTGTTGAGATTAAACATGAATTTAAAATTAAAAAAAGAGAGATGAAAAATTATATTAAATGGTTGGAGGGTATTTAAGTAAAATACTCATCAGCCTTTTTAAAAAGTCAACAAATCACATCATTATTTGTAACATTTTTTTTTATAAAAACAATTTTTCTATAAATAATTTTTACATTACCGAATAATGTAACAACATTTATTACACATGTGTAATATCGATTATGTTTGACTAATATGAGACGTCAGGTATCTTTACACAAGTTACATTAATATAAGTTAGACAACAAATTTACATAAGTTACATTTACTTTAAACTATTTTTCTATTGTAATAATTTATGTAATAATATTTACATAAATTGCACTTACATAATAACATTTTTTTCACAAGTTACATTAACATAATTATATTGCATCACATAGAAAACTTTGTGATAACTTATGTAATAACATTTACATAATTTATATTTATACATGTTAGATTTCTTTAAAAACGCATTTACTTAATTTACATTAAAAAAAGAAATGTAATTTATGTAAATCCATACAAATATTTTTTTTTTGCTAGTTACATATCTAAAATATGATATATAAAGAGATATAAAATATGCTACATAGAGTTATATGTAATATCATATTACATATATTTTCCTTGGGCACAAAACTGAAATAATGAACCGAAAACAAAATAACCGACGTAACCGTACGTAGTAATAACATTTACATAAGCATCGTCGCGAGCCGCTTGAGAGCAGTCTTAGTGTTTTTGGTGGTGGAAAACAAATTTTTCTTTCCATCACACTACGCGACGAAGTGATATAGGCCTCGTCGCTATACGCGAAGGCTTATAACTATCCAAAAAAATTTTGTAGTTCATCACGCTGTGTGATGGGTTCCCCGTTGACCTGTCGCGATACATGACGTGGACGTTACGCTTACATGTCATGTTGCCTGCCACGTGGCATAGTTAGCGCTGACTCAGCAACTGTATTGGTCTCGTCGCGCTATGCGATAGCTTTATTATAGGTCCATCGCGATACGTGACAGACCTTGAAATCAGCTATGAAAGGGAGAGCTCACGGCTAGTCTTCCTTGCTCATTTCCCACGTTTCTCTCTCACATTTTCTTAAATTTAAGTGTGTTGGTATAATACCTCGAGTAGTCGTAACCAATCCGATCGATAGAAGCTTCATACACGAGTCCAAAATCTCTGTCCAAACAAGGTAAGACATTGTACCATTGTGTAAAGTTTCTAATCTTATGATTATCTTTATGATTATCGTTTTATACTAATCTAGAGATACAACATTGTGTTTAAACTAGGTTCTTAATACAAGAAAAACTCTTTAATTGTAAACTTGCAAGGCGAGACATTCGAGTTTTTGTACAACTCACATGTGAAACCCCGGAAAAATTAGCCTTCAACTGCGGTTAATGTAACAGTGCTTATCTGAATAAAATATTGTAATAAATAAAATAATAATATTTTATTCCATAGTCTTCCAAAATATGTACGTTATATTTAGTTACATTCAAAAAGTTTAAATTTGTCGCGTAGCGGACACTGCGCGTAACGAACACTGGCGATACCCCGGGAAAGGTGAAAAATCCAAAATAGTCGGGAATGGCCCGAAAAATTATATAGTAAAACTAGTAGACATGAGTGATAAACTTATTTTTAGAATTTTTCGTTGCGCGAAAGATAGAAAGTTTGCAGTTAAGAGCCGGTAGCAGACACTGTATGGACCCGAAACCCAATATCACCAAAAATTTTGTTCTTAGGCTCGTTGCGTCAGGAATCTAAAATCGAATAAAGTCTGATAACAATTATTAGGAACGGAATTCGTTTAGATAGTTAAAGTTTGACAACCGTTAAACTTTAAACTAAAGACTTTATTTAAAACCCACATTTTGCCCAAAAACACTTCACTTTTTCCACCTAAATCGTATATCCACCCATTTTGTCCCATGGTTTTACATGAAATCTCCATATAATCATTACAAGATCTAAAGTATATTGTTGGAATTATGCAAAATCCACATCACACAAATCACTGCCATCTTTCTCCACCTTTCAAACCTACACAAACACTTCACCACTCTACCTTCCTTCTCTCCCTCTATATATCGATTTCCATCATCACCATTATACTTCCAACTTGATTTTGTCAACACTTTGTTAAAGAAAAACTCAAGTATGGAGGTTTAAAACTTTATAGGAGTAAACAAGGAGGATTAGGAGCACTCTAGAGAGCCACTAGCAAATATATTCTTCATCTTCTTTCCTTTGCTTCACCACTACAACAAAAACAAGTATTTGTTACGGCCAAATTCGTAGCAAATCCGTAGCTAACTGGGTGTTAGCTACAGACTTGCTACGGATTAGGTCCGTAGGTACAAGTCCCGTAGCTAACTCATTTGCTATGGATTTTTGCTACGGAATCCGATGTTTGCTATGATTTTAGCTACCAAAAGAGAGGTCGCTATTTTAGCTACATTAGCCACGGATTTTGCTACAAAATTATTGGGCTACGCATTTTTAGCTATGAATTGTTAGGTACGGAATTTTTGCTACGAATTTATAACTGCGTAATTTTGCTACGGATTTTTAGTTACGGAGTTTGCTATCAAGTTTCAGCTACAACTTTAGCTATGAATTTCATCTAAAGATTTGCTATGATTTTTGCTATGAATTTAGCTACAAATTTTAAATGTTTTTTGCTACAAATGTAGCTACAAAAATTCGCAAATTTCGCTACAGATTATGTACGATTTTGGTTACATATTTAGCTATACATTTTGTGTATTTTTCTAAAAGTTTTCCTGTTTTTATTTTTTTTTCTACTTTTGTCATGTAAGCATTATATTCAAAATTTATAAAACATCAAAACAAAGTTAATTATCCAAACCAAATAACATAAAATATCCAAATGTACTACAAGAACAATCTAAATCATCCAAAAAGTAACACAATAAAAACTGAAATTTCCATATCTTAACTTGGTGGAATGTTTTGTAGCTAATTTTGTGACAATAGCTGAAGTTTCTCATTCATTTCAGCAAACAATCTTGCATTTTCTTCAATTTTCTCCAACATATCCTGCTTTTCTATTTTTCCTCGTCCTAGCTCCGCTATTTTTTTCCTTTCTAACTCAGCTATTTTTTCCTCCAACTTTTGCCTCCTGTAATTGCATTAAATCCATTGATCACTCTTAAGAACACATAAGCGTTCAATGTTTCATACAAAATAAAAAAAAAGCTTCTTGTACATAAAAATGTACTAGTTTGTAAGTAAGCAATTTTGTTTAATATTAAAACTAATATAAGTTATATAATCCTCTGTTGTGTCCCGATTTTACGTCCGATTTCCAATATAAACTGCAAACAAAACAGTTCATCACGGTGTAAAGTTTTTAACAACCTAGTGAAACCCATGTACTCGTCCCATAAAATGTGTTTCAAAACCTGGACCAACACATGTGTAATTGGTCCAGTTTCGGATTGTACTCGGTGCATGCTCCTAATTAGAGAGAAGAAAACAAAATCTATGTATTGTAATAGAGAATACAAACCTTATTGTTTCTGCCCGATGGAAAGGAATTACCGGTACTCGGCATTGATGGTGCACCTGTCAACACAACATACGGGTCGGTGACATTGCTAGTCCCGTATAGCTGACGCTTTTTCTTTTCCCCTGCAATGCTTGACCATAATTCCATATCAAATTCTGGATGTAAGCTAGTGTCTTCTCCATACTTCTTTACAACCAGTTTGTTATATAATTCCTACAATGAGAACATTAAAATTAGTTCATTAATTTTATAAAAATCAAGCAGTTAAAACATGCATTTACAGAATAATGAGACTTACATAAGCTTCACCAGCCCTTGGGTCAACCCAATCTACATTTTTCTCTTGAATAATATCTTCCACGTCATCAGCTTCTTCTAAATCCACATCTACCAACTCGCTATGAACTGGTAACTTATCCAGGGGTCTTGACCCTTTCTTTGCATGTGTTTGTCACCAAACTTAGCACACTGCTTCAATGTGTTGTCCTACGAAGTAAGTTTTTATAAGTTAGTAAGAATACACTATTGGTGATGTATTAAATAAGCATGTGTGTGTATATATTTCGAATTATAACATGTTAAACCAAACTGTTAGTAACAATTCAATTTTAGTTTTTGATGTTTAAAAACCGTTACTAACAGATCGTGAACATACCTAATATTAAAGATTTATAATTAGCATTTCTTACCATCTCTTTTCTAACCGTAACAAAGCTGTTTGAGCCAACAATATGTCTACCACCTATTGCCTTCTCTCTGTTTTTTGCTGTTTTGAGAAGACTTGTCTTGCCATGAGCTGGTATTCCAAACCTTAATTAGTTATTTCCAAGAATCTTGACTAATCCATTGTGGCTTAAACGGAATAGTGACATTCCAATCTTTCCCAACTTTTATACCCTTTTGAAGCGCACAGGTCTTAGCAAATTTCCGAGCCTTACCCAACAAATTAGAAAACTTTCCCTTAATGCACCTCTCCCAGCAAGAGTGAATTGAGTCTTTTTCCTCAGCTTCCCACTGGTAGTATTTCTAAAAAGAGAAAACCACTGATCATTAATGTGTATACTCTTTATTAAGTTATATGCATTATTATAATATACACAAATGCAAATAGTCGGTCCAACAGTTTTGGTGACCTAAAGCGAATAAAAAATCCGATGCCTTTTTTCGAAAAATATATTGCTCATACTTGACAAATTCTTATTTCTTCTGCTTCACAATCAAATGATAAATAAGTTAAATATAGAAACATAATCAAAATAGTTACCATTCAAATAATGAATAAGTTCCCATTTTATATACTGTTGAATTTTGATCATCTAAACTTAAAACAGTTTTGACGTTTAACTAATTGAAAACTACAATATACAGATTTATAAAAATGAAAAGTTTTTTTTCAATAAATATTGAGTTATTCTTCATTACGAGAAATATAAAATATATTTGAAACACTACAACATATTGGTTGATATGGCGAGCTGTTTTCATCCTACAGGCAATATCAAAACTGAATAAACAAAACCAAAGGGGGCTGATCCTTGGTTAAAAAGATTACAAGAGTGTGACTTTACCAGCAAACTAAGGCGGGCTTGTTTATCAATGTAATCAAAATTATATTTTTATATAAATGGCATATATTTTATAAAAAAAAATGGGGCCTAAAGCCATGGCCTTACCTTACAATACATTAGGGCCGGTCCTACAAATGTGTCATAGGCACACCTGAAAACGCTCAAACATGCGTTCACGATGAAGGATAGGGACATCTTTCCATCCTTGCCATCCGCCCGACCACATCAACTTCAAAATGCTACCAATAATTCGGGAAACCGGGTTTTGAATATTAAATCTAGAAAATGGAAACAATGTACCACAATCAACAATAATAATACTTTTCTAGCCACCTAAAAAAGAGAATATCAATATATACACACACACATATGTCTCACACTTACTCGTCATTTTCAACCCAAATCCAAATACGATTTTCAGGTGTAGGTATCGGAGGTGGGACAACCGGTCCCCGGCCTATAGCAACCGGCTCATCCTCGTCATCTGTAGGTTCATGAAGAGGCTGACATGCATCTATAGTTGGTTGTCCACTATAGTCTGTACTACCATGACTGTTAACTTGCTCGCTACCTTGACCACCATCTCCTGCTGAACTGCGTGCCATAATTTCTAAAAAAACAAGTCTGTTAAAATTAAATGAAATGTAAAACTAACTTATGAACTAGTTAAAGGCCTTACTAAAAGAATTCACCCCTTTAATACTAATTAACATCCGGTAATTAGATAATATTTACATTCATGAAGTCCATGGATTATTATTATTATTATTATTATTATTATTATTATTTTCTATTTGTTTTATGAATAAACAATCTGTAATAAATTATTTCAAACAAAATAAGAATTCAAAAACCAATCTGGCATATATGGTAGCTTTTTTGTAACTTATATCTAGGGGTGCAAACGAGCCGAGCTACTCGAGATCGGCTCGTTAAAAAGCTTAATCGAGTCGAGCTTAATCGAGCCCGAGCCCGAGCTTCACTTATTGAGCTCGAGCCGGCTCGCAAGCCTAAACGAGCCTGTCATTTATATAATTTTTTAAAATATATATTTAATAATTATTAATTAATATATAATCTTATGAAAAATAAATAAAAATAACTTAATAATATACATTATTTTATACATAAAATTATAATAGAAAAAAGTATATAAAAATAATTATAATTATATAAAAAATAATTGATAAATAATAAACGAGCCGAACCCAAGCTTGAAAATCTACTCACGAGCCGAGCTCGAGCTTTGAAAATATAGCTCGAAACGATAAAGTACTCATTTTTTGTTAATAAACAATAAAGTACTCATTTATTTGAACATTCTTAATGATTAATTTTTAGTTCAACAAATAGAATTAAAAAAAAAGTACTTTTTCTCAACTTAAACAATTAAAATAAAATTACTCATCAATTAACCCTACTCATACATGTATAAAAGCTTATAGTTTTGAGTTGTTATCCAAATTGTCTTACCAGCTCATTTTAAACTTACAAATTATATTTAAGATTTATGACAAAAATTATATAAAAGTATGAGAACTAATAGTAATTCTATTCTAATTTATGCTACTGGTGAGGTAGCAATATAATAAAAGCATATGGCAATAACTATTTTTCACACAAAAGTAATTATTAATTGGTTTAATAATACTCACAACAGCTATACTTTGGAATTCATATTATAAGGGGGTGTTTAGGATTCCTTATTTTGGCCTCCTTATGACTTATGGAAAAGTCATAAGTTACAAAGTTGTTACTTATCCAACTTCTCCATTTACACCATAAGGACTCCCAAGCATCATTTAACTTTTTAAAAAGTTAAAAAGTCATAAGGAGAACAAAATAAGGAATCCCAAACACCCCATAAATAAGAATACAAATCAAATTTATATTATTCTTAAATATAGATATAAAATTTACATTAAACAAATAAGCATAAGATTATAGGCTTATATTACTGTGACCGTTACCTCGACCACCACCTCCACCTTGACCTCTACCACCTCCTAATGCATTCCGTGTCACAATTCTTACAACAAAACAAAAGTATTAATACCCACAAGAACTCTTATGTATAAGATGAATAAAAAGCATAACTTAAAAATTTTAAATATAAAGCATACCTTTTTCCTTGGCGTTCTATCAACTCTCTACCGTCTCCGTCACCACCATCACCACCAGCATCATCACCGTCATCAAAATCCACATTGAAATCATCATCACTGTCATCAAGGATATCCTTTGACACGTCTCATATTGTCGTGGTGGTATCTGACGACCCAGCTAATTAGTCATCGGATCACCACCATACACACGGCTACGACTGCCGTTTCCAGCTCTACGCAATGCGACTCCAGGACCTCTAGCAGGCCGTATCATCACATACGGCCCATGGCTCCAAACAGTAGGTTTATCATGTGCACCTCTACTGGGATTAGGCTCCTGAGACTCAATGCCACGATCACTACGTCTCCGTGCAACTTGTTTAGTCTTTCCACCATGAAGACCATTACGAGCACCACCACTACCAGGATTAGATTTACTACTATTCATGATGTATACACCCTACATACAAATATAATTAAAACATATGTCAGCTATAGGTTAAAAATTAGCATATATTCAATAATATACAAACATCTAAACGATCAACATATATATGTATCCAAAGATACCAAATATATAAACACTCAAACATGGAATTTTTTACAAAGTTCAATCATCACAAAAATATGAAGCTGAAAAAATACAATTAATTAAATTTGATAAAAATACAAGGATACAACATCATACCTACAAAAAATATCAAGATCTTGAAAGAGTTACTAAAACTAAAATAGCGTCTATCATCTTATGTATACATATAAAAAGATCTTAAATATATTTGGATGAAGATAATCTATTTAATAGAAACATATCTCTAATATCCCTATGGAACATAGAAATATATTTAGAGAATAAATGAGCGGGGACTTAAGGATAAACTCAATTTGAGCGGGTTTTCAAGATTAGTTTTGGCGGTCAAATATTTTTTGTGGGCAGTCACCACCACCTGAACAATCCATATCTTATCCTGTTTGATGGTTATCTTTTTGAATCAAAATATTCATCTAATCTTTAATGTTTTAAATCAAAATAATTTATTTAACATAAAATATATATTAGAATCCATAGAGCCTTTAAAGGACACAAAATAATTCGTTTTGAGGTTCATCTTAAATGTTTATTATTATTGTTCCAAACATAAGCTCAAACTAATACAAAATATTCCATTTTAATTGTTTTACGTTTTAACCAGTATGACAGTGGGTTTTATGATCGGTTTAGTTTTAAAACATTAAATGCAACATAATGTAAAATATAAACTAATAAAGATCCAAGCTATCCAAATGTAGCACAATAAACATCCAAAATATCAAAAAATAACATAATAAATATTCAAATCCAGTTTTTATACCAATATATACCCATATCTTGATCATTTTATAAAGCGTTAAATACTTCTCACTTTATCTTGTTCATATTTTCTGTGTCCCTTTAATCATTGCGCCTAATGTTGAGTCGTGAGCCATATTTCTGCAACATAAACACATCTATTATTATTAGTATTATTATTGTTAGTGATAATATTATAATTATTCACAAGAACCTTTACAAATAAAAATTAGTAAAAACCATTAACCATTGTATTATACCTTATATATGCGATTTCAACAATAAGCCAACTAATTTTCATCTTCAAATTCTTCTGTGTCATCATCATCTAAAACAGTGTCTTCAAACACGACTTGTTCACAATCATCATTTATAACTTCATGATCATCATCACTTATATCTTCAACTTCTTCTATTATATTTCCTTGTATATGATTGATAGAGAGCAAATCATCAGTTGATGTACATACTATTTCACTATTATATTTCCTTGTACATGCTATTCGTCTTCATTATCCTCATCACCTACTTCACTAGCATCTTCGGCTAGTGCATAAACTCCCATTGGCGCGTCTTAACAACAGCCCACAAATCTTTTAATCCTTTTTCCTTTGACGGATATGGTGTATAATACACTTTTTGTGCTTGTGACGCTAGGATAAACGGATCGTCAACACATCCTACTGCTTTGGGTTTAACATCAACCATATTAGTCTTTGGGTCCACCCTTACCCCCTTCACAGGATCAAACTATGTACATTTGAACAAAACAACAACACAACTTCCTAGCTTACTGTGATACTCCACCTCTAGGATTTCATCCAATAACCCATAGTAGTCACTTTCATTTTCATCATAAGAAGCCCCTTTCATGCACACACCAGAATTCTGGGTAACCCGCCCATTATAAGATGTTTGCGTGTGAAACTTGTAACCATTAACCAAATAGCCCTTGTGTGATTGAACATAAGTGAGAGGCCCTTGTGCTATATCTCTCAAGTGTTCTTTTCCAGGGCAATTCATAACCTACATTCATAAAAAATTATATTAGCATGCATGGAGTGATATAAATCTGTTAACTACTATGGTAGGATATCAAATAGTTTTAGTCTTATGCTTACATGTTCTTGCAACCACTTAGCAAATGAACGTTCTTTATTTTTATTGAGTGTTGCTTGATCAGAGTTTGGGAACGAAGCTCTTAGATGTTCATCGTATAACAATATGGTTTCATTAAGCTCTTGACAGTTAAGCAATATATAAGTGTGTGCCTGGTGTTTGTCTTTATTAGTAAGAACAATGTTTTTTCTAGCCTTCTCAAATAATCTTCGAGATGGGTGTTTGAATATACTCAATCGGGAATCAGCACTCAAAGAACATGGTATATCAGGGGCAAAATTGCGAGGCTCACGATTCCATCGTGTCTTAATTGTCGGCTCAAAGTACAACGTGCAAAAGTTACAAAGTTCATCTATGAGATATGACTCAACAATAGAACCTTCGACCCTTGCCTTGTTTTGAATCGTTCTTTTCAGTCTCCCCAACTTCCTAAAAGTTGAAGTAAAAATAATGTAAACAATTAATTATATAAAATTTCGTAAATCTAAAGATTAATTTATTTTAGTTAAAATGGCTACCTCTCATACGGATACATCCATTTGAACTGCACAGGACCACCAAGAAGTGCTTCATTGGTCAAATGTATAACGAGGTGTTCCATTGAGTCAAAGAAACCAGGTGGGAATATTTTTTCTAACTTACAAATGGTTATGACAATACTTTTTCCCAATTTTTCTAAATCCTCGACATGTAAAACCTTTGAACATATTACACGAAAGAATGTGCACAACTCTATTATCGGTTCAAATATTTTTTTTGTTAGCATGCCTCTTAATATGATAGGGAATAGTCGTTGCATAAACACATGACCGTCATGACTTTTAAAGCTGTAAAAAGTACCTTGTTTAACGTTTACACAACTTCCAATATTTGAAGCATATCCGTCAGGGAACTTTACTGTTTTCAACCATTTACATACTTCGTTCACTTGATCTTTTGTTAAAGTATTTGATGCTTTCGGTTTCTTGTGTTTATTATTGTCCCCCTCCCAAGTATGCAATGATGGTCGATTGCAAATTTCTTTTAAATCCACCCTTGCCTTGATATTATCTTTTGTTTTTTTCAGTATCCATGATTGTTTGCAATAGATTCTTAAAAACATTTTTCTCAATGTGCATTACATCAAGGTTATGTTGAATTAATAGCATGGGCCAATACTCAAGCTCCCAAAAAATGCTTCTCTTACCCAATTATGGGTTTTACCAAATTCTGGAAGTTTCTTCTTTGGGTCATACGTTACACCCTCGTAGACACTTGGAAGTTCACATGCTTGTTAATACATTTTCCAACCATCTAACTCAACCAGAGGTCCAAATGATGTTGGTATAGATTTATTAGCCCGAAATCCATTTTATCTCTTCGAAAAGGGTGTGATTGAGCTAAAAATCTCCGGTGACAGTCAAACCAACTTGCTTTGCGTCCGGCATGCAACCGAAAAGCTTCTGTGTCTCCCATACAGTGTGGACAAGCGAAGTGACCATGCGTGCTCCAGCCAGATAACATTGCATATGCAGGGTAGTCACTAACTGTCCATAGAAGGATAGCTTTCATAGTGAAATTTTCTTTACGATAAGCGTCATAAACTTCAATACCATCCTCATACAATTCTTTAAACTCCTATCAGCGGCCTTAGAAACACGTCTAAGTTTTGACTCGGGCTCTTTCGCCCAGGAATAACCAAACACAGTTTAATAAATGAGTCTCTCATACACATCCATGGAGGTAAGTTATAGATTGTAAGAAAGACAGGCCATAATGAGTAAGGGCTAGAGTTCGTGTTACCTGGGTTAAAGCCATCGGTACATAAACCGAGACGAACATTACGGATCTCATTCGCAAAGTCAGGATTCTGTGAGTCAAAATGCTTCCAAGCCTTACTATCACTTGGATGTGCCATGACACCATCCTTTTTTTTGTGATCATGGTGCCAGGTCATATCTTTTGCGGTCTTCATAGTCATATACAACTTCTTAAGTCTAGGACCAATCGGCATATATGTCATCACCAAATGAGGTGCCTTGTTTTTCCCGGTCTTGTAACGAGATGCCCCGCACCATTTACATTGTGTCAATTCCATGTCTTCATTATAAAATAGCATGCAGTGATTTTTGCATACGTCAATCCTTTCATTAGGAAGACAAAGCTTTTCTAAACTTTTCTTTGTATCATAAAAGTTTTCGGGTAGTTTATTCCCCTTAGGCAACAATGCTTTAACCATGGAAACATTGTGGTTGTAACTTGTAGCAGATACATTGTAAAGTGATTTCCAATTCAAAAAACTTGTGATGGATTGTAACTTTGAACAATTTGCCCCCTCCCACAAAGGCTCATCAACAGCTTGTAACATGTCATATAATTCCTTTGCTTCTGAATTTGGTACTTCCCCTTCAAAAGTATTTGAATCTATATTTGAGTGTGTTGTTGGATCAAAACCAGACGAATACATACTATCTAGCACCATCTGTCTACAACCATCATTACCATCACCGACAACTTCCTTACTGGTAGACGACTGTCCTACATTGTGGGTTGAAGTTTCACCATGTTCACACCATGTGTAGTAGAGAGGCATGAAACCCTTCGTAAGCAAGTGTTTTTGAACAGTTTCTCTATCTATATAGATGCCGTTTTGACATCTTAAACAATGACATTTGATGTCAAGTACTATCTTACAACACTTAGTCACCCTTCAATCCACAACATTTTCATTAGAATAGACAAAGTCTAACCACTTGTTCAAGTTGTTATAGTACTCTAAGTTAGAAGATCTGTCACTATTGGTTCTTTTATACATCCATGTTCGATCAGTGAACCACTCCATGACCAATAAAGTCAATGTCAGACCTAAAATTCAAATTAATTACAAAATTCTACTTAGCAACCAACAAGTAACCAGATTTGTAACAAAAAGCAATCATATTTAGCACAAAAAATAGACAGTAATACCCGAAGTTTGATGATTATCGGATATGCTTGAACTTTTCCCTTGATCAAAATTTCTCAACTATTACAATCAAATTTGCAAGAACTTTAGTGGCCTGCAAAAATAAACTTATATACTTATCACAATTTAAAAATATATTTTAAACTCGCTATAAAGCACGTGTAATTAATAAATCTATACACAAATCAAAGTTTTAATTCAAGAATTATATGGACCCAAAAAACCGCAATGTGTTGACAAATAGTTATTGTTGGCACAAAATAATAATTCTATTTGTTTATACACACACACATATACTAGTCCACATATATACTAGTCAGGTATCTGCCCAATGGCTTCGGGAAAAGTTTATATTGAAACGTCAAATAACATAAGTCTGTTTAAATATGTATGTTCGGATTTCTTTAATCATATTTTTGTAAAAAATGCAAAAGAAAGCCAAAAAAAAATAATAACAATAAGTTGATTAAAAAGTGGGTGAAAACGAGGGACTAAAGTTGTAAGTATTTGTTAAATCAACTAAATTGGACTAAGTTTGGGGTACCATACATGTAATTAATTTTATATAAATCAAATGAATATGAGTAATATATGTGTAAAGGACAATTTTACCGCTACTTAAATATGTACCTTATGCGTTACAAGTTGTAACACTATTAAAATCTATCGTCTTAATGTGCACATTACTTGTGTGTGTGTGTTTGTATATAAAGCTTATGGTCTAGCCCGGTTTTATACGACCGATTTTTTTGTATAAACCATAAACGGTAAACCAAACATTTCCCTCAGTTTCAAACCGTTTAAAACCGACCGACCGAAAGTATTAAAAAAAACATATCGCAAAACCGAACCGATAAGCAGTTTGGACGATTTGACGATTTTAAACCAAACCGCAAACACACCTATCCACATGAATAAACCTATAGTCATTGTAAAAACCAATTTGCTTACGATCATAAGTTGCATTTATTCAAGCATCATTAGCATAATTCACAATGACAACATGCACAATAAAAATGGCGAATGAGACGAAATTTGTAACTCGGGTTACGAGAGGTAATAATGAGTAAGGGAACGAAAAAAGAAAACAATGATCAAACAACCGGCAAACTTTGTAAAATAAACTTGAACAAAGTAATAAATCAAACCAATAAAGATCAAATAAACAAAAAACTGAAACAGAGAACAAAGAACCTAGATATATTGATTCTTTATGAATAACTGCAATCTCAATTTGATGGCTCTGAATTTTAATCCAAGATTGTACGATTTTTTTTGTGAAGATGGCATACAATTACAATTGTATATCTTGGGTGTGAATTACCTATGCATATATAATTGTGTATATGTCGGATGTGAATTATATATGTATATATAATTGTGATACAATTGTACGTATGGACATTAGGCAATTCAAATAGAAATTAACACAATAAAGAAACAATATAATAATATAGATCATCTTGTACGTTAATTTAAATTTGAATATATATAATAATCTTTTTTTTTTAAATTCAAATTATATGTATAGATAAATCTTGATATATTATATGTAGTTATAGTTAATAAGTTATAGTTATTTAGATATATTGTATCTAATTTAAAAAATAAAATTTGTGTATTCCTTTGTATGTGTGTGATACATATTTTGAAAATTTCCAACCCTATGTGTTTAATATGGTATCTTAAGATCTTTAAAAATAAACCAAATTCAAAACAAGTTTGCAAAAATCATGTTTATAAAGCTCTCTATTATTTTGCAACGAACTTGCTTCGGATTTTGGAAAATTAGGTTTAATTTTTTTTTCACTACTCATTTTGTTACGGATTTTGCTACCAATTTCTAGAAATTATGTTTATGATACGTATTGTCTCAAGTTTGCTACGGAGTTTGCTACCGATTTTATGAAGCCATTATTAAAATGCTTATTTTCCCAAGTTTGCTACGGATTTTGCTACGAATGTTTTTTTGCTACGGAATATTCATAGCAACATTGTAGCAAAATTTGTCCCTAGCTAAACCGTAGCTAATTCGTAGCAAAAATTGTGACCGATTTTTTCCGTAGCAAAAATTCATGGCAAATGCCTATTTATGTAATAGTGACCCCAAAAACTTAAGGTAAAAATTACTACCAAAGTATTGTTGATTTAGCTACTTGGTATCACACACAAATAGTCAGTATTTCATTTAAAATAAAATATAAGGAATGTAGTTGAGTGTGTGCATGCGAACTGTGAGTTTGAATGTGTGTGTGGTGGGTACCGAACCCACACCCACATACATACATGCATGAGCATGGCTTATGTTTGTTTAATGTTTTATGGGATTTGATTTTTATAAATATACATGCATGTCACAGTGAGCTCTTGAGTTATATGACAAACTTATATATGTATTTTTTTTATGATTGTAAGATAATGAAGTGGGTTTAGTTTATAGAGAAATGTATGTATGTGCTCTTGCATAGATACTAGCCTTCACATTATGAGTTTTAATGCTCAAGTTTGGGTTAATATATTTGCATACTTGGTTTTGATTTGATATTAGGTTCATGCTAGAAATGTTTTATTTGAGCATAGTGTGGTTATAATGAATAAATAATTTCATTATTATACTTTGATGAATAATGTTGATTAGATCCATGTTAGAACCCAACATGCATTATGTGAATTTTAGGTGTTATTGAAATGGCTCTTCTACCTTTGATTGAAATCATGAAAAAATAAAAATAATAATAATGTTAGGTTGATATGCTAGAAATAGAAACTGTTATTGCTAGAAACTTAAAAACTTCTAAGATAAATTGATCATGATAAGTTAAATACATAGGTTAATAATGACATGCATGTTACACGATTAATAAAATGATGATGGTAAAATAAATACTACACCTTTAGGAAAGAAGCTTTTTGAGTATGACAATTTGTAAATTGATAAACTTACATTTTTATGTTATGTGTTCAAATATGAAAACTTTTAGTGTTTATAAGTTAGAAATACATATATTTGATGCCTAAAGTGATTGGTATATTTTGTTGACTTAGTTTGCTTGTTGGTAGTTTAAACAGTCGAAAAGTTAAAACTTTTAATGCGAACCGACACGATTATTGGAACTGTTTTAAAACAGCCCCAAAAGCCTAAAAATAAATATACACTATTTGGGTAATGTATATAAGGACAAGTTGGTAAAAACTTGATCCTAGTCGGTTGGTGTCGCGGAAACTGACACAAAAACATTAAAATAACCATTTTTGTAAAAATAATAACTAAAATAAGAAATAACATATTTTTATAACAGAACCTATAAAACATATATATTTTCCATTAAAAAGTGTGTTCAAAATTTAAAAACTTAATTTTCATAAGAAAAAGTTAACCGGTTCGCCGTTAAATGCGAAACCGGTAAAACTAACCATAACCGACTAAACCGGTAAAAACAACCATATATATATGTGTGTGTGTGTGTTCCAACAACTAAAGTATAAGTTTATAAAACTTATTATTATTAACTAATAGTAAAATTAATATAATATATTATTTGTTAAGTGTGTTACTTGCTAAGATGAATATATGTGTACATATATATACATTTATAATGTGCTAGTTGCAAATTAGAATAAGTTATTAAGATTGAACCTTGAGTGCTTGAGTGATCATATAGGGTTAGACTTGAACGGAATCGCCAATGTGTCGTTAAAACTAAAATAAACACAAAACTAAAATAAACACACAAACAAAAGATGACATTTTTAAGAAATAAAATGTGTGAAATATTTTAAGTTGAGCAAATAACTTAAAATATGAATGGATTATTAATTGTGTACTACATAACAGGACACGAGTGATTTTGGACAAAACCGATCATCTAATGAAAACAGTGAGTTTCTCATAATCCCCTTATTTTTATAACGTTTTATATATAACTGTTTTGGGGGAAAAGTATATTTAATTGATGTAGTTTATTTTACAAAACGTATTAAATGAGATGAGTCACTTGAATGTGGAAATCGTTAACCTTGGTCTAGGGCATAGAAATATTGATAGATCTATCGGGGTGACGCCTCTCATTTAGCCAGATATACTGGTTATGAAGGTGGAATATTTCGAGTTTGATATGTTTCGTGTTATTCATTTGATAGTTATACATGTATTGTACTCTTAGCTCGTTTACAACTAATAGATTTGTTTAAGATATAAAATGCAAGATTTAAAGTTATTAATGATATTCTCATTAATAAAAATGAAGAAATAATTAATATAAAAGCCGAGAGCTATTATATTATGGTTTTTAAATGAGAACTCACCAACATTTAAGGTAAATGATAATTTGGATAATTTGGACAAAACCGAGAGCTATTATATTACGTGTTGACAAAAATTTTAATATACTTTTAAGGTAAATGATAATTTGGAGCTTCGTGGAGTGTGACGGAAAAACGATGACGTGTGTTTGAATGGGGAAAATATTGACTTTTGTCTAGTTGGACTTGTAATTTGAATAAAAGTTGTGTATTTGAACACGTGTAAAAACGTTGTTGGTTAAATAAAGTCCAACTTATGATTTCATATGTATACTTGAATGTGATTGGCTGAAACGGCATCTGTTACCACCCGAAATGACTTAGTCAAATCTTCCGCTGCTTAAGTTAAGATTTTCAGGGTGTGACATCACATTTACATGAGACAACTGGTTTTCCAATGCTGCCATGATAATGTTTAAACTTATAAAACTCATGGTAGACAGTCTGTATGTTTTCAAAATATTTTTAAATGATTTTAATTACATTATAATGATTAAGTCTCTGTAAACTTACGGGATGATTACTACTGGTATGTGGGGTTTTGTATACAAGGCTTGCCTAATAGGCTATTATACGCTACTTATTGGACAAGTGTTAGTCAACAAGTAATGTGACCACAGTCGTAGATACGTTCGAGTGACAAGTACTTTTCGGTAATTTGTAAGCAAGCAGATGTAAAAACATCTTAATGATGTAACTGTAAAATGTGTCATTTACAAATGAATGTACTCACCAGTATTTCTTGCTGATCAAATATTTTTAAATATGTTCCAGGTGACTTGTTAGAGACATAGGAATGATGTCTGTGAGCTTTCAGCTTAAATAAGTGGCTTGTTACCAGAATAAAGATTTTTTTTTTGTAAATTAGGGTTAACCCTATAAAACTTATGTTTGTATAAAAATAAATTTTATTCTTAGTTTATGAAATAAGAATCATGGTGTTTTTACACTCTGATAATTTTTCGTAACTACGGTCTTTATGAATTTTCCGCTACTAAATATTTTAATAATAAAAAGTCCTAACACCACTAGATGTTCACAGCTCCCCTCCCGGGGTATAGGGTCTAGGGCTGTGACATAATAGATAAAAAGTCTACAACAAACCTAAAATTTAGTAGGTTGTACAAGTTCATTGTGCAATTGGAGAAGACTAAGCCCTAAGATGTTTATAAGCTTCTCACATGTCTGAGTTAGACGTGAAGTGTACTTTTGAAGAACTATTAAGAAGTCTATGAAGTGAAGTTAAGAAGCTTTCCACAACTTATGAGTTAGGTGTGAACTTTACTCCATAGACAACGTTAGTTTGCTTTAGTATTTTTTTCTTTGACACCTGATCGAATACTTAGGGTCTACATACGACAATACCTAACAATTTATTCTAATGGCCATTTGAGATTCGTCCCAAATCCAGATAAGGAGGCGAGTTTTGTTCAGATGCAAGTCCAAATAAGTATTTGATGTTTGTCTGAATGTTGGTTTGGATGATGAGTTTAGGTTCATATCGAGTGGTTAGTGCGGTATGCCATTATTTATACTAACATACACATTTACATAAAAATAATAATAAGTACACACAGGCATTCAAGTTTCAAATATGACACAAGTAAATGCTTCAAACAAGAAAAATAAAATATAATTTATCGCCTCTAACAAAATACCTTCATATATAAAAAACAAATTACAAAGTTAGAACACTTTAGCTAGATGCATATGCTATAATAGATACTAGATGTTTCAGGTAAACTAATCAATTGGTGTAAAATATAAACTAATCAACATGAAACAATTTACCTCAATATCTAAGTGTCGACTTGGCTAAAATCAAAGCCGAACAAAAGCATCAACAATAGTATCAACGATTAACAAGGACCATGAGGCGATAAAATTATAATTGACTATAAGAAAAACCAACATACAACTAGAGTAAGTATGACAGAAATTTAATCACCAATATAAAAAATATATAAAGGATTTAAAACATATTTCCTTAATTTTTAATATCAGTGTGTTTCACATGTCTTACCCTTATATACTCGTGTTGTTTCCTCACTTTACTACACTCCATGTCCATGCCAAGAATCAACATAACTTTCTTTCCCATTCTAACACTTCTTACAGTTCCTGAACTACGTAACGTCCAACATAATTAATTCAAAAAAAAAAAAAAAGACCCGACATACCACAACGTTCACACAACACAAAAAATTATCATCTTACCCTCGACAAGTATGAAATTTACTATCCTACCCTCAAGACATGTATTCAATGCTACTAGTAAGATCCCCTATACCTCGTGTTTGTTTCTCATTTTATTACACCTCAAGGCCACTTCCATAATCAACCAACATTTATTCCCCATTCTCACACTTCTCCGGTTCCCACATAACGTAACGTCCAACACAATTAATTTAAAAAAAAAAAAAAACGACCCGACATATCATAACGTTCACACAACACAATAAAATTACCGCCTTACCCCTATAACTACAAAATTACCTTCTTACCCTTGAACATGTATCCTATGATACTACTGGTGCTAGGTCTCCCCTTAGAAAGACATCACTTATTATTCGAAGGGTTCTTGCTTCTTCGAATGCTCTACCGTCTACCGACCCATTCGGCCGGACTCTTTCGATCTCTTAAAAAACCCATCTTTCACCGGCGTTACACTTTCCGATTATTGTTACAACAAATCACTAAACCCTAATTATCTATCCGTACATCTGGTAAGTAATTAACCACAAATTTGCATGCTTTTTATAGTTTCTTGTAATGTTATGATTATAATTGTCGAATTACTGTTAATTCTTTTCAGGGTATTCGTTCTTTGAGATCCGAGTGACGTAACTGTTAGGTTTTTGATTACTATTATTATTAATTAAACAATAGAATAGTGGTGTGATTTGAATTGGATATATGTCCGTCAATCAATCAAGAAGACCCGGTCGATCTGGTAACCCGAATTCGCCCAGGAACTCGTATGGCGGTGGCGGGAGAGGCGGCAGCAGTGGCGGTAACGCGGGTCCTCCGTCGTCTGCGTTTTATTCCAATAAAAGGTGAAATAAATTTAGGGTTTGTTGGTTATGTGGAATTTGAATCAGGCTTTGTTTTGATTTTTAATTTTTTTTTGTTTTGTTTGGGATTTTTTTAGTTACAAGAAAGTGGTTAGTAATGCACCTGGAGCACAGACTAGAGTAACTGCCACCGGTCCGGGTCCTAACCTGAATAACCCGAATGCGAGTGCGGCTGCAGGGCGGGGTCAACCGAATGGGGCGCATGTACAACCGCCGTTAAGAGGTATGTTTCATGTTTGCAATATGCAACATGATTTGAATAGTTTTTTTGTTTTACGTTTTTGTTAAATTTTGTATTGTGTATAATTATTGTAGGAACGCCTGATGCATCAGTAGGTGCTGTAAAGCCGGTTGATGCACCGGTTAATAAAAGCACACCGGGTCTGCCGAAGGCTCCACAGAGCAATGCGGTTGCTCATGGTTCTGGCACCACGGGTCCTTCTACTCCTGTTAAGGGTACCGAGTTTGTTATTTTCAGAATTAGAAATTAGTTTTTAAGATTAGTTTAAGGTGAGAAGTTGTCTTATGATGCTTTTGCTTATTAGGTCCGGCTGATGCGTCTAAGTCGTTTCCGCTTCAGTTTGGGTCAATTAGTCCCGGTGCTTTAATGCAGGTATATATTTGTTACTATGTGGAAATAATACTTATTTGAATTAAGATTTATAATGTATTTATAAGCTTATGCTTTTATAGGTACCAGCTCGAACGAGCTCCGCCCCACCAAATTTGGATGAGCAGAAACGGGCCCAGGCTCAGGCTCAGGCTCAAGCTCAGGCTCGTCAAAATCCAGTTGTTCCAAACCAACATTTACCAAGGAAAGATCCTGGGCCTGTTGATCAGCCCGTTGAGGCCCGTCCTGTTTCAAAAGAGAAAAAAGACGTGCTTTCTACACCTCCCGGGCCCGTTTCAGCTCATGTTCAGAAACCTACTGGGCCTCCTATGCCTGCTATCCCGACTGGTGTTTCTATGCAAATGCCATTTCATCAATCTCCAATTCACATTCCATTTGGCGTCCCAAATCCGCCACTTCAAGCCCAAAATATAGCCGCTAATACGGTCCCACTCCCCATGCGTTTACCAGTTGGTAATCCCCCGCCACAAGTGCCGCCACAGGTGTTTGTACCTGGTATGCAGCATCAAGGAATTATTCATCAAAGTCAAGGTTTGACTTTCTCAGGTCCTCAGCTCGGGAACATGGGGGGAATGGGGTTAGGGCCACAGTACCAGCAACAGCCCATGGGTAATGTTAATTATGGTGGTGCACGGAGGACGGTGAAGATAATTCACCCAGACACTCATGAGGAGCTGCGTCTCGGTAAGAAGACGGATGGGTATCCGAATGGTGGTGGGTCTTCGGGTCAAAGGCCACAGAATGCTCAGTCTCAGGCGATTCCTCCTGCTGGTCATCCCATTAACTTTTATCCTAATTCTTACAATGCTAGTGCCCTTTTTACACCGCCACCTGGTTCTAATCCTTTGACTAGTTCGCATTCAACTCCTGGTTCTCAGCCACCAAGGTTCTATCCTCAGGTTAGCTTCCCACCTACCCCCTCACCCCACACACACAGAGGCACGCGCACATATAGATAGATATATGCGTTTATGTATATAGGTTTGGGTTACGCTAAATTAGAGTTTATTTGCCTAAAAAGTGTAAAAAGGAAATTAACATCATGCTTAAAATTAAAGATGCCATGTGTTAATTTTCTTTCTACACGTTTTAGGTAAAATTTTCATTTTAGCATAACCCAACCCTATGGTGTGTATGAGTATGTTTATGGTGGGGTTTATTATAGAAAGCTAAATTATTGCGTGAACAAAAAGTACTAACCTAACGGGTTTAATTTTTTTTTATCAATGATTCATATCTTCTAAAGTTTTTACTTGTTACATACAAATGCGTTTTTTACGTACATAAAAGACCATTGAACTAATTTGTTTATATAGTATAGATATTTTTATTTTTAAATGGCTATCTACACATGTGTTAGTTGTATAACCTATACATGATTTGCACAAGTATAGGTTTTCTAAATAAAGGAAATTTGTTCTTTTTTTGTTTTTGAATTTTTTTTGCTTTTTAACCATTTTCTTGTATCTTAAAATTTTTAGGCCTGAAAAAATGAAAGATTAATTTTTGTTCTCTCAAAATACTATCTTTTGCCTAGAATCGTTCCTATATACGCACGCGCGCATGCGCGCACACGCACACACATGCACATGTATGTATTAGGTACAGTCACTCTAGAAGGGATGCTTGATATGCTCTTGGTATTCACAGGCTTCCAAACAGGTAACGATTAAACAACCGGCAATTAGTTCACATGCAGAAAAGGTTGTTGACTCAGCGGACAAAACTCAAAGAGCAGGCGGTGAAGGCCAACCTCATAAAGATTCAGAGACGGTTGCTGGAAGCTCTTTACCACAGTCTGAGAATTTGACCAACACTTCTGCTGTTGAGGTGGAAGTTCCAAAACAAGCAACAGTTAATAAGTCTGGCTCTTTTAAAGAGGAACAGAAACAGCCCAATAAAGCGGATAAGGTATTTATTATCCTTTTGTTTTTTGTACTATTGGTATGGTTATTTTACGATCTTTGATTTGGATTTGCGCTGTTTGTTGTTAACAGATTGGCAGGCAAACAACCTCTGTTTCAAATGGCAGTGGAGTTCAAGAAACATCACAGTTGTCGTCTTTATCCTCGGAAATTAGCAAGGACGTATCAGAAACTAGCAATAAAGTTGAAGAGCCTTCACGTGTTTCTGACTTATCCTCAAAATGTGATAACAACGAAAAAGGCGCTGACTTTAAGCCTGAAGTTGAAGAATCTCATGTAGAGTCAAAAGAACATGTTAAAGAATCTGTTGACCAAAATCAAAATAGCAGAGTCTCAGATGTAACTGCAAGTATTATTCATGTTGATGCTTCTAGTGCTGAAACTACATTAAATATGGGATCTTTGGTTGACGATAAGAAAGACAATCAAGTAAGCGAGCCTGAGGTTGACCAAGTCAACAGTAGAGAATCTATTACGGTTTCTGTTCCAGAGACTTCATCTTTGACTGTGGAAGTAGAAGCTACAGGCTTGAGTTCTCCATCTTATAGTGGTAAACCCAAGGGTAATACCGGAGCTAAAGGGAAAAAGAAAATTAAAGAAATCTTGAAAAATGCTGATGCGCGTGGGACAACTTCTGACCTTTATAATGCTTATAAACGCCCCGAAGAAAAGAAAGAAAGTTTATCTGCTACTGAAACTGTTGAAAACCCGAACTCATCTGGTAATGCTACTTCTGAAAAAGACACCGTTTTGTCACGCGGGCCCACCAAGACTGAGCCAGAAGATTGGGAGGACGCTGCAGACATTTCTATTCCCAAAGTTGGAACGGGTTTGAAACAGAAACATCACAGTGAGGATGACAATGACGGAATGACTAAAAAGTATTCCAGAGACTTCCTACTGAAATTCTCTGACCACGGCCCTGATCTTCCGGAAGGTTTCGAGATTACAAATGATGTAGCCGAAGTGTTTGTAGCAACAGGTGGTAGTATGACCCGTGAGCCATACCCGAGTCCGGGCAGAGGTGGCGGTGATAGGTCAGGGGCGGGCTCACGGCTCGACCGGCGCCCGAGTAATGTCGGACTTGATGACAGATGGAGTAAAGGGTCAGGAGGACCCATGGGTCCAGGATGGGAACCGAACATGGGCTACCCGGCAAGAGGGAACCATGGTGTGTTGAGGACCCCACGTGGTCAACCACCTGGTCAGTCCCCTGGCCCACAGATGCAACGTAATAATTCAGATTCTGATAGGTGGCAACGCACTGGTTATCAAAAGGGTTTAATGCCATCTCCTCACACCCCAATGATGCATAAAGCTGAGAAGAAGTATGAAATTGGGAAAGTAACCGACGAGGAGCAAGCAAAACAACGGAAATTGAAAAGTATTTTAAACAAGTTGACCCCACAAAACTTTGAAAAACTATTTGAGCAAGTCAAACAAGTTAATATCGACAATGCAGATACTCTGTCGGGTGTGATTGGTCAAATATTTGACAAGGCTTTAATGGAACCGACTTTTGTTGAGATGTATGCCAACTTTTGCTCTCGTTTGGCTGTTGAGTTACCCGGTTTTGGTGAAGATAATGAGAAGATTACTTTTAAGAGATTATTATTAAATAAATGTCAAGAGGAGTTTGAAAGAGGGGAGAGAGAGGAAGAAGAAGCAAACCGAACAGAAGAAGAAGGCGAGATTAAGCAGAGTGAAGAGGAACGTGAAGAGAAACGGGTCAAGGCCCGAAGACGTATGCTGGGTAATATTAGACTTATTGGTGAGTTATACAAGAAGAGAATGTTGACCGAAAGAATCATGCATGAGTGCATAAAGAAACTGTTAGGGTTTAATCAGAACACTACGCCTGATGAGGAAAACATCGAGGCCTTGTGCAAATTGATGAGTACAATTGGGGAGATGATTGATCACATGAAAGCGAAAGAGCACATGGATGCATATTTTGACATGATGCTTAAGCTATCAAATAATATGACACTTTCTTCACGAGTGCGATTCATGTTAAAAGACTCGATTGACCTTAGAAAGAATAAGTGGCAGCAAAGAAGGAAGGTCGAAGGCCCAAAAAAGATTGAAGAGGTTCATCGGGATGCTCATCAAGAGCGTCAGGCCCAATCTAGCAGACTATCTCGTGGGCCTAACTCTAATTCGTCACTTAGGAGAGGAGGTCAGCCCATGGACTTTGG
This sequence comes from Bidens hawaiensis, assembly GCF_021521415.1. Taxonomy (NCBI): domain Eukaryota; kingdom Viridiplantae; phylum Streptophyta; class Magnoliopsida; order Asterales; family Asteraceae; genus Bidens; species Bidens hawaiensis. The sequence continues at coordinate 559,945 of NW_027491945.1, forward strand.
CCCAAGAGGGTCAGCAGGTGTTTTACCTTCAAACCCTCAAATGGGTGGTGGATATCGTGGATTACCGCAACAGAGTCGTGGTTTTGGTAATCAAGATTTAAGATTTGATGCGTTTGAGAATAGGACTTTGTCGGTTCCAGTGAGACCCATGGGTGATGAGACTATAACCCTCGGGCCACAAGGTGGGTTAGCCAAGGGGATGTCGGTTAGGGGTCAGCCTTCTATGCAAAGTGTTGCTGGTCCTAATAACGGTTATGGTGGTTACGGTCCACGTGATGATATGGCTTCAAGAAACATACTTGAAAGGACTTCTCCTCGACCCGTTTATGACCGAGTTCCACCATCACAACCTGAACATACTCGGGTGTCTACTCCTCCACAAAGTGAGTCTTCAGATAAGCCGGCTTTGTCTGAAGATCGTTTACATGAGATGTCCATTCAAGCAATCAAAGAGTTTTACAGGTAAACAGTTACATGATGAATTTTTTCTCGTGCATAATAATATTCTTGATATTTTGATTGGTTTGAATATATATGTTTATATTGTTTTTAGTGCAAGAGACGAAAAGGAAGTTGCTTTATGCATTAAAGAACTTAACGCACCCGGGTTTTATCCAACGATGATATCCATTTGGGTTACTGATTCATTCGAGAGGAAAGACATGGACCAGGACTCACTTACTAAGCTTCTCATCAATCTTACTAAATCCCAAGAAAACATTAATCTGACTCAAGAATCTCTTGTTAGAGGGTAAGTAATGCTAAGTTTTCAATTATTACTTATTATAAGCCTGGCAAAACGAACAGGCTCGGTAACGGTTGAAATGAGTTCATATATAACACTGGCTTTTGTTTTTATTACATTATCCAGATTTGAATCCGTTTTATCAACATTGGAGGACGCTGTGAATGATGCACCAAGAGCAGCCGAGTTTCTGGGTCGTATGTTTGCAAGAATACTTATAGAAAATGCCATCCCTTTCAAACAAGTTTCTCGTATGATATACGAGGGCGGGGAGGAAGAAGGGCAGCTTGTGGAAGCAGGTCTTGCAGCCGAGGTTCTTGGAGTCATTCTAGAGATCATCAAGTCAGAAAAAGGTGACCCGTTTTTGAACGATCTGCATGCGTCTTCTGACATTCGATTAGAAAGTTTCCGCTCACCGAGTCTTAAAAAAACATCGAGGTTAGATAAGTTTATTTAGATCATAAGAGTGAAGATGCTCGTTTTTGTTTTATCTTTGCAAGGATACATTTTTTTGTGGGTGAGAAATCGTTGGTATATTATCCATTGTGGTTCTTAATATATCAACTCAGAGAAAGATTTTAGATGTTATCCTTGAAGGTGCCAATGAGCATCTACATTTTGACAGGCTGATTTTACTTTTGCTTTTATACTTCAAACATGTATTTACTAAGTTTTTTTGGTCATACTTTTGTGTGCATTATATTTGAACATTTGCTGTCTTTTTTTTTTAAAAAAAATACTTGTGTTTTTTAGTCGTATATGACGACTTTGACCAAGATTGAGATTTGTTAGTTGAAAACTTATAACATGAAATGCTCCAAAATATTGTCAACTGTATTGAGCACGTATTGAGTGAGCGAGATTTCGCTATTACACCGAATTACCAAATTGATGGATGAACATGTGCAATCTCGCAATCTTGATGTTTGTTGTCCAAATTCAGAATGCTTATTGTTGAATGCTTCTTTTATCTTCATAATCTCTTTACATTTAAAATCCTTCCGTCTCATTCTTCATGTTTGAGGTACAAACCAAAATGCTTGAGATACAAATCGAAATGCATGAGGCATTATCTTAAATTTTAGAGAGGTGAATATTGGAATCTTCATATATGGAGATTATTGTAGCTCCATTTTTAAATTTTAGAGATGAAATTGGAAATGGAAATTCTATAAAGAAGCAAATAAGTGAAATACTCCAAAATTTTAAAATGCAGAAGATAACAATCCATTGTGAATGGTAAAGTTTTTAGGTACTTGTACTTTTTTTCATTAAGTTTTATTTACTGATTAACACACTTGATTTATCTAAATATAGTTAATGATATGTACACCCCTCCCAAGATTAACCAAAAGGTGTTTTGTATAGGCTTGTAGCGTGTTATGTAAGAACCCAAAAAGAGTTACTCCTGCTACCGAGATTGACACCTGACCCCTCGATGAAGAAATGTAGATCCCCGCACACTCAGGGAGAGGGAGGGGCCTGACTAAGTATCCAAATATATTAAAATGATCTTTCAGTACCAAAGAACAATAAAATATCATAAAGAAACAATTTTTAAAAGAATTGTCAAAGAGTTGACAAAAATGTCAGAATTTAAATATGTACCCATGTGCATGCTTTTGAACCCATGTGGTATGTTTTAAAAAGCAAAGCAATAATGGGCATTATCACTCATAGATTAACAAAAGTCATAAAGAAACAACTTCCAAATGACTAATAAGGGGTAGTTAGAAATTGACCTTCAAATAAAAAAATGTTACATGATTCAAAAACTCAGCCTAATTCATGATAATTAAAATATGCATCCATGTGACAAATTAAAAATTATATCCGAGCTAATAAAGCAAAAACAAAAGCTTGAAAAAGAAATCCAAGAGCTTAACAAAACTGAAAAATGAGTTCTCTTATAAAGTTAGAAGAATTAATTAGGGGTCTAATTAATAAAGTAGAAAAATTATCTACTAACGAAAATCTAGAGGCTATAGCCGCAAAGATCATTAAAGATGTTGCCGAAAAAATTGATAAAATAGAAGAAGTTAAACCTCAAAAGCTAGAGCAGCAAACTAAAAAGGGTGTGAACAATTAAGTCATTCTTCTCATTCAACGTTGTTTTAAAACTGAATTGGTAAGAGACCCATTCAACCATTCATATGTGGCCTTTTGTTGAAACAAATACTCTTAAGTCTGTCGAATCAGACCTGACCACTAAGAGGTCTAAATAGCCTGCTAATTCTTTCTCTTTTTTTTCTTTTTCTTTTTTTTTTGTGAAAGGCTAATAATATTTAAAAAGACAAGCAACAAGAATACTGAACATACAAGCAAATAGAACAAGTAACCAAGTACACAAACACATTATAAAGGAAAATTAATGAAGTTAAACTTGCACCATTTTTCCCATTCAAGGCTTGGTCTCTTGCAACGATGTTTCACCTACAAGAAGGAAGCGGACTTGATGTGGTTGACTATTTTGGACATTTGAAAAGGCACATTATTGACAATGACGTCGTTTCTAGCTTTCCAAATCATCCAACAAACCACTGTCGAGATAGACTGAACTGCATGACATTCCTCTTTGTTCTTTAGGATCTTCTTCGGGAATCAAGAATCTCCACTAAAGTGTCAAAATCGGCCCGTTTAGGTATAATAACCGTATCATGTATAATAGACCACACCCACTTAGAGATACTACAATGAATCATAAGGTGGTGAGATGTTTCGTCAAAGTTTTCACCAAGCACACATTGTAGATTATCCAAGATCACCCCTCTTGTTGACAACGCCCGATTAGTCGAGATGCGATCAAGTAGCAACCGCCAAGTGCAAGGGGTGGTTTATGGGGCAGGGAAAACAAATTAGGGTTTTAGGCACACATTTAATTAAGGCCTCCAAGTCCAAAAAAACTTTATAGATAAATATATTATAATGTGTAAAGTAAACTTAAAAGGTAATGTACTAGTGTGTTGGTAGGCTTGGTTATTACTAAAGTATAGGTTATGAGTTTAAAAGTTGTAATAAGCAAATTTTTTTCATAACAATTGTGATGAAAATGCCACAAAATCCTTAAGGGAGCAAGCACATCCTCACTAACCACCAGGTCGATATTTTTCCATGTACCGCTTAGTGACACCTTAATCAGGAATGATTTCCATTTATCATTACATCTGTGTACAACATAAATAATTTTCGCCCACAAGGATGTATTATCATTTTTGAATCGAGATAGCCATTTGGCCAACAAGGCAATGTTTGCAGCCCGTAGGTTGCCAATCCCGAGCCCACCATGCTCTATGTCTGAGTATAATCTTACTTCAAGCCAACCAACTGATTTTTTCATTTTCTTTCGAACCTCCATTGCGACATGTAGCGCTTCCATTGCGATAGTGAAAAGAAAGGGTGTGTCGAAACACGAGATGAATCTGACCTGATCCATGACGATGTTTCACGGATTTCGAGATGAACGAACCACGTCTTGATCTTCTTCTCCGGCTGGTTGGGATCTGCAATGACTTTTTGGGGGTGTGGAGGTGACCGCTAAGAAATCTCCAGGATCTCTTGTTCACAGACACAAAAATATGGTGGTGGCTCTTATTGAGAATAACCAACCCCTAATAAGGAGGTGGAGACCTCCTTATATAGGGAGCCTCATGGCCACCATCATGGTACCCTAATGGGTCTAGCCCAGTTAGGGTTACCTCCACAAAACCCCCTCAGCCCAATAACATTGTATTAGTCCATATAATAAAATAAGCCAAACATAATAAATTTAGGGTCGTAAAACCGGGTTTAGTACCATACCCCTACAAGCCCCCCCAAGTCCAGCGTTGCTCCTGGGCGCGCAAGCGTTTAGGTGGAGCGCTGGACTTTATGAGGTGTGTTAGGGCGTGAGGCGGTTTTTTCCCTTTTCTTCGGCCTTATCTTTATTGTCTTTGAGTTTTGGGAGGTTTTCTTCATGATGGTAACGTGTTGTGGTTTTTATGATAATGATGGTGCACTAGCATGAATAAGATATAGCACGCCGAATAATAAAAGCCTGCGCGCGAGGCGACTTGTGAGCTATGAGAATAATAAAAGCTTGCGCGCGAGGCGACTTACGAGCTATAAGAATAATAAAGCTTGCGCGCGTGAGGCGACTTACGAGCTGTAAAAATAATGAAGCCTGCGCGCGAGGCGACTTATGGATCTATGAGAATAATGAAGCCTGCGCACGTGGCGTCTTACGAGCGATAAGAATAATAAAAGCTTGCACGCGAGGTGTCTTACGAGCTATAAGAATAATAAAAGCTTGCGCGCGAGGCGTCTTACGAGCTATATGAATAATAAAGCTTGCGCGCGTGAGGCGACTCACGAGCTGTAAAAATAATGAAGCCTGCGCGCAAGGCAACTTACGGATTTATGAGAATAATGAAGCCTACGCGCGTGGCGTCTTACGAGCTATAAGAATAATAAAGCTTGCGCGCGAGGCGTCTTACGAGCTATAAGAATAATAAAAGCTTAGCTATATGAATAATAAAGCTTGCGCGCGTGAGGCGACTTACGAGCTGTAAAAATAATGAAGCCTGCGCGCGAGGCGACTTACGGATCTATGAGAATAATGAAGCCTGCGCGCGTGGCGTCTTACGAGCTATAAGAATAATAAAAGCTTGCGCGCGAGGCGTCTTACGAGCTATAAGAATAATAAAAGCTTGCGCGCGAGGCGACTTACGAGCTATAAAATGATGATAATGACTGGCCCACAAGGGCCTCCTCCGTGCAGGATGAATATCCCGGCCTGTTTTCAAAATAATAATGGAGGCACAAATGACCAGATAATAATAATGATGTCATAGGTGTTTGTGCGGCTCGTAGCCGAACCTGCAAAAACATGTCAACTAAAAGTGGATGTATTGCATGGTTCCCATCCTCGGGCAAATTATGAGGTGTGCCCAACCTTTAAGCTTGGCGCGTGGCCTATGGGTTTATGAGGATTCCCAACCTTTAAGTTTGGCGCGTAGCCATATGGGATATTATGAGGATTCCCAACCTTTAAGTATGGCGCGTAGCCATATGGGATATTATGAGGATTCCCAACCTTTAAGTATGGCGCGTAGCCATATGGGATATTATTAGGATTCCCAACCTTTAAGTATGGCGCGTAGCCATATGGGATATTATGAGGATTCCCAACCTTTAATTATGGCGCGTAACCATATGGGATATTATGAGGATTCCCAACCTTTAAGTATGGCGCGTAGCCATATGGGATATTATGAGGATTCCCAACCTTTAAGTATGGCGCGTAGCCATATGGGATATTATGAGGATTCCCAACCTTTAAGTATGGCGCGTAGCCATATGGGATATTATGAGGATTCCCAACCTTTAAGTATGGCGCGTAGCCATATGAGTACAATCATGGTTGTTCTTATCCTGATTTGGATTAGACTGTTCATTTGTTATGTCGCTTACGCGCGGCCTGCGCAATGTCTCCTTTATTCTCACGCGCAGATGTGGTGCGTGAGCGTGCATGATGCGTGAGCATCTAATATGCATGAGCGTACGTGAAGCCCAATAACATATGTGATGCGTGAGCATATGAGATGCGTGAGCATGTGATATGCGTGAGCATACGTGATGCGTGAGCATATGTGGTAGGCGTGAGCATACGTGATACGCGTGAGCATGCGTGATGCGTGAGCATGTGATATGCGCCACGAGCATAGGTTTTGGCTGTCTTCATGAGCATGTGATATGCGTGAGCTGTGGCGTAGAGTAATCGCCGGGAGCGCGCATGCGACCCGCTGTGGCGTAGAGTAATCGCCGGGAGCGCGCATGCGACCCGCTGTGGCGTAGAGTGATCGCCGGGAGCGCGCATGCGACCCGCTGTGGCGTAGAGTGATCGCCGGGGGCGCGCATGCGACCCGCTGTGGCGTAGAGTGATCGCCGGGGGCGCGCATGCGACCCGCTGTGGCGTAGAGTGATCGCCGGGGGCGCGCATGCGACCCGCTGTGGCGTAGAGTGATCGCCGGGGGCGCGCATGCGACCCGCTGTGGCGTAGAGTGATCGCCAGGAGCGCGCATGCGGCCCGCTGTGGCGTGTAGTGATCGCCGGGATTTCGCATGCGACCCGCTGTGGCGTAGAGTGATCGCCGGGAGCGCGCATGCGACCCGCTGTGGCGTAGAGTGATCGCCGGGAGCGCGCATGCGGAATCCGAAGTTGATCCACAGGAAGCGATTTTGATCCGCGGTGGCGCGCACGATCTAGAGATTTTGAATATCCACATCAGGTAGGTTTTATGTAAAACCAACAGATCTAATAGGATTTATAGATCTATGAATATGAAGTGTGACTGTTGCTCAAACGAACCCAGATCTGAAAAAATCATAACTAGATTTGGTATATTTCACTTAGAAAAAACACAGATCTAAGGGTTTTCCCCAAAAGTTCGGTGGTATTTCTTCCTGTGTATTTCCAGATCTGGAAGTATTTTTTAGATCTACGGATTTTTGGATTTCCATAGAACATATCTGAAAGAAGAAACCGTAGACCCGAGATATTGATGAACAGATCGGAGGGCCGAGACGAGAAGCGAAGCGTGGTTCATTGCCGTCCCACGGATGGCGCCAATGTCGAAACACGAGATGAATCTGACCTGATCCATGACGATGTTTCCACGGATTTCGAGATGAACGAACCACGTCTTGATCTTCTTCTCCGGCTGGTTGGGATCTGCAATGACTTTTTGGGGGTGTGGTGGTGACCGCTAAGAAATCTCCAGGATCTCTTGTTCACAGACACAAAAATATGGTGGTGGCTCTTATTGAGAATAACTAACCCTAATAAGGAGGTGGAGACCTCCTTATATAGGGAGCCTCATGGCCACCATCATGGTACCCTAATGGGCCTAGCCCAGTTAGGGTTACCTCCACAAAACCCCCTCAGCCAATAACATTGTATTAGTCCATATAATAAAATAAGCCAAACATAATAAATTTAGGGTCGTAAAACCGGGTTTAGTACCATACCCCTACAGGGTGAAAGTGCATCACCTTGACGAACCCCACGCTTAATGTCGAATACTCGAATTCATCTGTAGGCGGGCCGTTTATTAGAATGGAGGAGCGGGCCTAGTCGGTGGGGTAGCCAACATAATGTATTTACCAAATTTGAAATTTGATATGTAAAATTTTCAATTAGCTGGTTTTGATCAAATTGCAATATTAATTAATCAATAGGTGGTTGGGTTTTAATAAAATAAAAAATAAAAAATGGCATCGGAGATTAAAAAAATAAACACCGAAGCAAACAAACCCCCGTCACCGGAGATACCATTAACCACCATGCGTTCACCATCACCACCCCTCCAACAATACCTCAACTCCGTCCTCTCCCAACGCGGCCTTCCGTACACGTCAAACACCTCATCCGTCACCACCTCCTCTCTCTAACCCAGGCCCACAACGACGGCCGCCACGTCACCCTCCTCCACTCCGACGGCATCACCTTCCATGACGTCACCTACAACCTCCCAGTTGTTATCTGGCTAACGGAGTCCTACCCACGTCATCCGCCGCGATATGCTGATCAAACGCCAACACCCATTTGTCGATCCTTCGGGTTTGGTCTCGGTTCCGTATTTGCTCAATTGGGTTTACCCGGATTCGAATTTGGTTGATTTGGGTCGGAATTTAAGTAGCTGTTTTAGTAAAGACCCGATTTGTACTCGAATTTGAATGTGAATGTGAATGGGTTACAACTACTCAGTCTAATCCAACTACTAAACTACTTCAGGAGAAAATATACTTTGATCATGTCTAAACTTAGGTTTCACTTACAAAGGCAAAAGTCTTTACCACCAACAAGGCTGAAATGGCATCCTTAACACTAAAATAATACCGGATTTTTTCATTCGTCAAGTCACCCTAGAATAATATTGGATCCGTCAAGAACACGTATATGCATGACTTTGATAGAACCTTAAAGTCAAAACTAGAGTGCTATTGTCTCTTTCTTTGACAATGACATTTGAGGTCAAAATTGACTTTTAAATCTACCTAAAAATTAGGATACAATGTTGTTATGGAAGCATCTTTTCAAACTTTATTTTCTTTATACAAGTTGTTTTACAATAATGATATAAATGGCATTTTTTCTTAAGGGTAGACTAATTACTAATTCAAGTTTAAAGACTTACTCATTAGCCATCATTATATACAATTTGTGAAAAGTGAATTACGATATGCATGCTTCACAAATTCTTTAATGCTTAAACAAATATTAAAACGGGTAATTTCATTTTCAACCGAGTACTTCAACAAAGTGTGTGTATCAGAGTGAGTTCGGGACAGAAGATTGATCAAACACGTAGGAAAAGTTTAATTTCAAATCGAGATAATCAAGAAAATGGTCATCAGGAAAAATTATGTTAATAATAATAAAAAAATAATTATAGAAATTAATCTTAATCTCACATATCAATAACATTTTTTACGTCAAATAAAATAATAAATTGTACATTAAATTATAGGTAGCAGTGTAGCACTTTGGATCTTTGTTAATTATCAAGAAATTCATTGGATTAGATTAGTCAAAGAAAATAATATTTGAAAAAAAACGCAAACTAAATATTCAGATAATTTTGTAATGATTTGGACAATCAACGTTATAATTTAACATAATATTATGTTATGGTATAAAATGGTTAAACTAAACTTTTATTTTAACAGCGGAGATGGTACAAAACACCTATTTTACATCACTTACTAAGTAATAAAGTTACTCCCGATATTTTCAATAAGATGGTTTAATTTAACTATTAATGTTTTTGTTCGCGTAAGCTAATGTTTCTTCTATGATTAGGTTAGATTTGACTTTAGAACAAGTCTCCTATTTTGACTTTTAAGATGTTTGCATTAGAAGTTTCTAAAACCGAATCTTTTTCTAAATCTCAAATACAACATCGAACTGTTTCTTATTTTGCTACGACTTGATGTGTATTTTGGGTCATCCACTAACCGTGAAGTGTCAACTTATCAATTGTAACTATATATTCGATTATTTTTTAACAATATATAATAATTCTACTGTGAATACCAACTATGATGATTTTATAGTTAACTGGGATGCATTGTTTTCAGAACCAGTAAAATGTTGAGAAATGCGAGAATCGCTGAACAGCATAATCGACTTGTACATAGTGCATTGAAGATAATCCAAGTAGTAGAGAAAAAAGTGTGACAGTTACATAACCGTTTTGTGTATACATTCAAAGCATCACGTACAAGTGTATAATGCGGTTCTCATTTTGTTATCATAATTATCATTGTTAGAAAATTGAATTTTAACAATCTTAACTATGACCTATTAGACGATAATAATTCATACTAACACTTTAACCAACGATAATCTCAATTTTCATCTTTGTTGCTAAAAACAATCATAGGAGCATAATCTTGATATGAAAAAGCATATGATTTTTTGAGACTCTAATTAAATAAATAAAAATACCGATGGTTATGATATTATGTTTGTAAGCGACAAAATACGAGTTTTGTACTGTGTGTAAGCGAAGTCGGTTTTGATCATTATATGAAACTTTGAATATACATATATTTTATCTTATTTTACACGTCTCATCGCCATAGAAAACAAACTCATATATATGTCATAAGACCGCGAGTGGTGGTAACTAAGCACATATGGAGGTTTTGCAACATGTGGCATCCCAATCAGCAATGACTAGTTTTACAAAAAAAAAAAAATAACGTAGTGGTAAAAAGTCGTTAAACCCGCTTACAATAACTACCATTCCTTCTTTCTCTCTCACAACATCTCGTTGTATATACAACGAACACCTCTAAAACAAGGCTCACAACAGGGGGGGGGGGGGGGGGGGCTCGTTTTGTCCCAAAACGTGCCTCACACTATGGCTAGTCTAACAATCTCATCGTATGTTCAGTTTATGAGTGCCATAGTCTAACAATCTCATCATATGTTCCGTTTATGAGTTTACCACAACAAACTTATTTGTAGTATATTTTCTAAATTCGTGTAGTTTATGTAGCAAACTCATCACAAACCTGATATTTGTATATCTGCGTGTAGTGAGATGCTTAGTTTGCAACAAATACATTATAACGTAATGATTCCAAAAGTTGATATTTTCAAAATTTTATTGGGCATTATGGACACACATATTTAATTTTATAAAAATAACTAATAATATATATTAATATATATTAGTTAGCATCTTTGATATCGGCCACCAAAGGATCTTTAGTTTATTGGTATCAAGGAGTTGATTAATGTTATTGTAAGTGTTATTTTAAGGAGTTGATTAAGACATGTTATTTAATTTTATAAAAAAAAAGATATTGAATAGTGATAAGATAAAAACAAAAGTTACTGATTTTCAGCATTAGAAAATCAAATATCTAGGGGTATAACCAAATTGGTTTCGAGAATTAAGGATCTGAGAATGACCCGACTTCAATCCATAACACCGTAAAAAAATGATTTATACAAATAAATAAATAAAAATAATTAATATACTGTTGGATACGTTTAATTGAGATTGAGTCACCCCTTACGTACCATCATGTGACGTCTTAAAGTTCTCATGAATTGAAACATATAAAAACTAAAACACAAGAAAATAATAATAATAATAATAATAATAATAATAATAATAATAATAATAATAATAATAAAGTTTGTTCTTTTGATGAAAATAATAAATAATCTTCAATTTAGAGTTGAACTTAATTAATTCATATTCGCATTCCTTCATATCAAGAAAACGGGTTGTACTTTCTTGTAGAACAATAAAGGTGACAAATGCTGAATCATGCAAACGTGTTGAAATTTCGGATTTGGTTGCTCACATTAATTCCAAAGGCTGGAAAGAGCGTTTAGACTACTTATACCCCTCACTGGGAATCAGAGAAAGGAGAGGATAGGACCGGTATTAGTAGAATAGATGGCTTCCTAATAAGTAATTTGATGGTCTTCCGTAAAGACTTTCATGCGCACCTTCCTTCATAAGGACAGGTAACCTGGTAGGTGAGTCACTCTCCGCTAACCTGGTAGGTGGGACTTGCTCTACTTCTCTATTTCATAACACTAGCCAACCAGCGTACCTCATTGTCACTTCACCCCTCTCCTTTCAGTCGAGTGTATATAATAACCTCTCACTTTAGCTCGAGCCATTTCATCTCCTCTCAATAACAAGAAAAATCACTTTTTTCGTTTCGCTTCATCATAAGCTGTCGCTGAAGAGGCTGATGCCGCCAATCGGCTTTTCCTGAATGTTTACATTTTTTGGTTCACGAGTGATCAATAGTAGAGTAGTTGGCATCATGATCCGCTGCTCAGATGCATCTATAATAACGAACAGCGCTTCCGCAAGCCATTGGGGGAAATCCCAGAACTTCCATTTTCTTTCTTCTACACTAGGAACATAGCCGCGGTTGTCGCTTCGCTTCCTTTGCCACCGGCCATCGAGATCAAATCAGAGCTCAAACCTAGATTTTAGTATACATAAAAATTAGAAATTAGAATAGAAAGAGAGTTCTTTTTCTTAATCTCATGAACAAGATCTAAGAATCCATTTAGTTTATGGAATAAGATGGGGGGCAGATATGAGGATCAACCGGTAGTGCGCGAGGGGATTGCTTTTTCCTTGAACAGCTCTTTCAAAAAACGAATATATCTGATTCATGAGTCATAAGAAGACAATTCATGATTCAGATGCTTAATAATAAGAAGGAATAATCAAATTGAATTCATTGGGTGGTCAATTTATGGGCCAATAAAGGATTTTTGTCTTCGAAACCCGTTGTAAGGGGTAGTGCACGAGAAACGTAAAGCTAAGACAGAACTCAGCTAGGACCGAAGAGAGCATTGCCAGTTTCATTCCATTTCTCAATTGAGAAGTCAACCAACAGGTCAATCCTTCCCTTATATCATATCCCTTTTACACAGTCTTTGTTTAAATAGTGCGAGACTTTCAACTAATGAAATCTAAACCAGCTAGTTCAGTCAGATACCGGCTAAGCAACCTCTAAAGCAGCTATCGGAGCAGTAGCAGCTTGAAATTCGCATACCAAAGACGAAGGAATTCCCCACTTTCTAATGCAATACGGCAAAGCTTAGGGAGTCTGCTAGTCCAACATCAACATATTCAAGTTGGTGTACCAACTACCTAAACATAAAAACACAGATGAAGCTTCTTTACGTACATACTGAATTGTGGATCGATATAGCACACACTTGTTGATTTCACCTTCATCCACACTCATGCACATATATCTCAATCTATAGGATAGATCGATGGTATACAATTCTTACATACTTAAAAGAAAATGCATGCTCATGTATTAATGACGTAGATCGATACCCTTTATTCATAACATATAAACTTTAAAATTAAAAAGATTTTAATAATATAATAAAAAATCTTATACTTATAGTCTTATCTATAAGACTAAGATTTTTAGTCCTTTACATATATGACATGAGATTTATATTTTATGTTGAGAACTGTAGGAACTGCATAAATTACATGCACTATCAATTGCATTGATGATTTAGTGAGATAATTGATAGATTGTTATGTAGTTGACTTGTGTATCACAATAACAGCTAAAAGTACAACTTTGTTATGCGGTTCTTACAGCTTCTAACATTTTGTTTTGTTCTAATTTAAACACTTCTCTATATGTGTCTCTATATGTGTGTGTCTGGGAGAGGAAGAGAGAGAGGAAAGTGAATATGAAGTTATCATCCATGCAAATTTGCATACGAAACTCTTAAAAAATACGTCGCTTAATTAAAATTAACATCAACCAATTAATTTTAATCATTTTTTACTCAATCTCCCCTAAATTCACTCCACTCTAAATTGGTTTTAAACTTTTTAACTTTTCATTTTTCAACGAATTTGTATGCGTTTGAATCATTCAATTGAGTTTGCCTCTTATTTTCAAACAATCCTTCATTATTCATGTTAGTGCCATTAAAAAAAATAAAATTATTCATATTGGCACTCAACAATTCAATATTTGTATAACTAGAAATGAGATGAAATCAAAGAAAGATTATGAAGAGAAATAACTCAAATTATTTTTGAATTTTACTCTTTTAATTAAAACGATATATATACTGCTATAGAGAAAGGTTCGTTGAGAACTCCATTTATCATGACAACTCCATAAAACTTTATTTTAACAATAATAATTAACTTTTTTATATGTTATTATTATTTATCAAAAATATATATATAGTTAACGAGATTGCATATATGTAATACATCATGTTACATACACACATACATACATATATATATACACACACACACACTAACGTTATAATTAAAGAAAATAAGAACTTTGTGTAAATAGAGTATCTCGAGTTGTTGCATTAAGAAGTTCTCGAATGGCCACCCTTGCTCCTATATATACTTAACTAGGTTAGAGTCCGTGTTTCACACGGGTGAAAATGTAATATAAATATAAAATTATTATATGTAATATTTAAATTCAGTTATTTCATATATTAATTTTTATTTATGAATTTTTTAATAAGTTTTTGATATATTATGCACTATAATTTTCATTGAAAATAAAACGTTGGTGTTAGATTTATTTTAAAAATAAAATATTCATATTGATATTGCTATGTTAAATATTGTGTGTATAAAGATGAAATTTATGACAAAATGTTGTCACACATTTAAAAACTAAATTTACAAAGACTAAAGTTTGCTTGTAAAGAAAAATAAATAAAATATATTATACTAGTTAAATTTAGTAATATATATGATAACATACGTTATAGATTCATAAAATATACAAAATTTTATAATTCATAAATTTCTAAACGCCTCTTTGAATACAACATTGGATGTTAACTTATCTTTAATAATTTTCTGGTATTAATTAACAATATATCATTTATAAGTTAAGAAATCCAACACATCAATCACTTAAGTGGAGTTGGTAAGCATCTTTAGTTTGAAACATAAGGTCTTGGGCTTGAGACTTGTATCACACAATAATTTATTTTTCAAATTTTACAAAGTGCTATCTTCATATGAAGATGGTTGTATTTGAAGAGAAACTGGGTCATGGTTTATAACATAACTAAACAGGTTCATGCTCCATATTGTGTTTAAAAGAAGAGATAATAAAATAGGAAACTGCTCACATGACGCATCTTTGTGGCATTCTATATAGAAGCCATGTGAAAAAATTATGTTGCTTTAATATATAGTTAGATTAGATTAGATTAGATTTTAAAATGAAAAAAAAAGATGAACAATTTTAAATGGTTGTGTTAAAAAGATATAGGAAGACAATGTGATATTGTAAATTATGAAAATGTTAACAATTAAGTATAATTTTGGTTTTATACTTTAAGAGAAATTACATTTATATATGTTAAGCAAGGTTGCAAAAATCGCTAGACGGGCCTAGGCGGTCGACTGGGGAGTTGGGTGTACTCGGATTACTCGGGGAGTACTCGGAGAGTACTCGGATGTGATAAATATAAAGAAAATTAATTTTTGGATATTATATATATGTCAAATATCATAAGTTTACAAATATTTATAAAAAAAGTATGTGAATATCAATATAAATAAGATAAATGTATTTTAAATAAAAATTGCTAACCATTAATTATGAAAATGATATTTGTTCTTTAATATTATAGAAATGCGAATAATGTTCTATTTTTTTCTAAGTTAAAATCGGCTCAAGTTCACATTCTAGATGTGATTCTGGCTGAGGTTGACCAACTTTGATCGATTCTTAGTAACTAGGTGGAGTTACAGAAACTCGCCTCGGCGACATACCTTGTAGCGAGTACTCGGCCTTGTAAACCTACTTTTACAACATTGATGTTAAGTCAATAGTTCTAACACAATTACCACTTTAGTAGGGTTGGTAAGCACATTTGGTTTGAAACGTGAGATCTTGGGTTCGAAACCCGTATCACCCAATAATTTATTTTTCAAATTTTATAAAGCCTTAGGGGTCATGTGCCATGATATAATAGGAAATGGTGACATAACATCTACGTTTTGCTTTAATAGTATAGTTAGATACCATTCTAAAAATAGTACCAGCTGTGAAATAAAAGAAAATTCTTAAAACATCCCATTTTTAGAGAGAGAAACTCAAAATAGCCATTTCTCTTGAAAACTTCCTAAAGTGACCCTTAAAATCCGTCATCAAAGACAGATTTGGTTTGAAATTCTATAGAGAAAACGAAGTTTCAAAAATATCGTCTCCCCCTATTTTGAGTTGAAAATTGCATGTTGAGGAGACTGAATTGAGTTGAATATGGTCGGAGGAGACAAAGTTAAGTTGAAAATGGTCGGAGAAGACAAAGTTGAGTTGAAATTTGTCGGAGAAGACGGATTTGGTTCAAAATTACACTTATTTAAATTTTCAAGACAGATTTGAAATTATACGAAAGAAACAGATTTGGTTCAAAATTTAACGGAGCCGACAGAATAGTCAGAGGAAATGGAATTAAGTTGAAAACTTAAGTGATATTTTAGGTTTCTCCCCTTTTAAAGGATCATTTTAAAAATTTTCCCCTACGTCATTATCATACACACTATTGGGTGTTGTTTTCTTGTTATTTTGTCTCAACTACTTGGGTCAATTTGTCAACTTTGACTTGTATTCACATCCATCTTTTGTAGGTCTCATAATCTTGTCTTCTTCCAACCTTAAACTTAATATCTTTCATCTTCCAACAACCCATCCATTTTTATTTTTCTCTCCCGTGGGTTGTTTGTTCTTATATGTCTTCTTCTTCCATAATAATTTGAAACCAAAGATCAACTAACAAGATGAAGTGTTTTTACAATTACCGCAAAGATAAAACTCGAAACCGAGCTCAAAGATCAGCACCAATACTAAAAGGTGACATGACCAGTTTGAGCATGTCCCAGGATGGTTTAAGCAAAAACAGAATATTCAAATCCTCGGGTTCGGCTAATTCGCCTCGTGGCATCGTAGAGTTGTATGAGGAAAAGGGTGGGAAGTTGAGGGTGTTTACGTATATGGAGCTTCAACAGGCGACGGATGATTTTACGAGGTTGAGGAAGATCGGAGAAGGAGGATTTGGATGTGTTTATAAAGGTTCCATCAAGAGTGACGATGGTAATGGTGATCTTGTTGTAGTTGCTATTAAGAAGCTAAACAGAGATGGTTTTCAGGTATGTGTAGATGTGACGTATGTCGAGGCTGCCGCGCAGCATGTTGCTTGTTTACCTATTGTAATTGTTTGGGTGTTATTAATTGAATTTGACTTACTAAAAAAAAGTTTGGTTATAGACTAAAACTCAAGTTATATATAAGTTGGTTATAACTGATGTTTTTGGTTTTTTTATTTTCATAAGATTTTTGGATTTTTATAAATGATGTTTTGGTTATAAATGGTGTGGTTAATTCACTTATTATGGTTTTGGTTTAATTTAGTTAATGTTGGCTTTTGATGTGGGTGGATTCAAGCTAATTTCAATTTTCAAATTTTCAAATAAAATGTTATTGATCATTTTAATTTATATAAAAAATATTATCAGACTGTTAAATTTAAAAAAATAAGCAACTACTAATGTGTTATTTATAGAAAGTTATAGCATTTTTTCCCCATCATATAACATAGTATTTATAAAATTTATAATATATATAGGTTGGTTTTGACACCAGCTCAATTAATTCAGTTGTTTATAACTCTATATGCATGGTAAAACATAGCTTAATCGTAAATAGTGGTTAAGAAAATAAAGCACAACAGAGCCATCGGTTCGGTTATTTCCATTAGGTTCAGTTATTCGGTTTGTTGGTCACCTCTTTCGAACTTCTATCTAAAAAGTGAGCCCAAGCTCAACTAGTAAGTGGTATTACAAACTTGAGTTTGTGTTTGAACTCGGCGTGCTATTGCCTATGTAGTATGTAATTATCGTTCTTTACAAATCACAATTATATATTATAGAGTAATATATGTTATCTAGTTTGTATTATGTTAATTACAGATAATAATCATCAATAAATACGATTAATCTAATTATAAATTAGATTACATTGTACAAACGGTGAAATACTATTGCATGTGCATGATGCATAAGCCCGGCATCTGATCCTTTTCGTTTACGTTTGATCTAATCTTTATACAATACGCAGGGTCACAAACAATGGGTCGCAGAAGTACAATTTCTCGGTGTAGTTGACCACCCAAATTTGGTCAAACTAATCGGATACTGCGCAGTTGATGGTGAACGAGGGATCCAACGGCTGCTGGTCTACGAGTTCATGCCAAATAAAAGCTTAGAAGATCATTTGTTCAGGAACGTTCACGAAACTCTTCCATGGCAAACAAGGCTGCAAATTATGCTTGGTGCCGCAAAAGGACTTGCATATCTACATGAAGAATTAGAAGCTCAGGTATTTACTTTTATTTTTCTTAAACAGAAAATTAAAAAGGAAAATATTTATAGCAGAAAGAATTAAAAAAACAGCACCCCATAATCATGCCCCGTTCTTAAATAAACGGACTGATTTGGCCATTTAAGTAAATTTTAAAACCTAAATGGGTTGATTTGGATCACTCTTTATATAAAACATGTCAAAGTGGGCCACCAGCACCATCACCGGTAGCCGCCATAAAAAAAATATTGCGTGTGAACTCATTTGATACTTTTTCTATAATAACCTGTTTTAACTCGAAAAATTTAAGCCAAAACTCATTGACCTGAACCCAATTGATTTTTTCTTCAGACGGCCTGTTTTGATCTGTTACTCGACCTGGCCATTTTTCGAGGCTTAATACTAAAACACACTTCTTTTGGTGTTTGTAAATGATTTCAGGTCATATTTCGAGATTTTAAGACATCAAATATTCTACTAGATGAAGATTTCAACCCGAAGCTATCAGATTTTGGGCTTGCCAGAGAGGGGCCCACGGAGGGCAACACGCATGTTTCAACCGCGGTAAGCGTCTGAGTTTCTCTGTGAGAACTCTATCTACATTCTTATCATTTAGGGCGTGTTCGTTTCATGGACTTTTTTTAAAGGAATTGGAATTGGATTTGGAATTGGAATGGAATGTTTGAGAATCCCTATCATGTGTTTGGTTGGTTAATATGTATTGGAATTGGAATCTTCTTCATTCTCGGGGTTTTTTTTTTAATTTTTTTTTGTTTTTTTGAAGAACGAGGGAAACGTTTTAGTTTTTTTACATTTTTCGTTTTTGATTTATATTTTGAGTTATGATTTTTTAATTAATTTTTTAGAATTTTTTTTTGAGGGGTTTTTACTTTGCCATAAGAATCCTTATAAAATAGGTGGGATTTTAAAATCCCATGAAATGTGGGATTTGATGGGATTTAGTTTCCATTCCCATTCTTTCATTTAATGAAACGAACATATCAATTCATGGGATTTAAAATTTCATTCCTTAGAATTCCTTCCAAATCCTTGAAACGAACAGTACCTTAATATCACACAATCACCTTCAACAAGGATTGTATCTTTACTTTTTAATATTATGTTTCTAGGTTATGGGCACACACGGTTATGCAGCTCCAGACTACATCGAGACGGGCCATCTTACAGCAAAAAGTGACGTGTGGAGTTTTGGTATTGTTTTGTATGAGATGTTAACGGGTAGACGATCAGTAGACACAAACCGACCTAAAGAAGACCAAAAGTTGCTAGATTGGATAAGACGACACCCGATTAACAGTAAAAAATTTGGGATTATTATAGACCCGAGACTTGAAGCCCAGTACTCGCTTACTGATGCAAGGAAGATTGCCAAGCTGGCAGATAGTTGTTTGCTAAAGAGTGCGAAAGACCGTCCCAAAATGAGTCAAGTTGTAGAGTCTTTGAAACAAATTTTACAAGCCTCGAGTGAAGGAAGCCCGTCAAACAAGAATTTGGAAAGGGATGATGATGAGTCAGAGGAGTTGACCGAAAAGTCAAAGTCAACGGAAGTGTCCGAGTCGTCGAAGAGGAGGTTGGCTCAGTTGGCTAAGTTAAGTGAACATGTTGGAGGGTTTAGTAAGAAAGGGTTCATGATAATGCATAGAGCTAAAGTGTCTTGAAACACATGATTTATTTGAATAAAAGCATTGGAATTGGTAACAGTATCTATCTACCCGGCTTTGTATAAATTGAATATTTGTTTTCAGTCTGAATAGTGTCAAATATAGAGATGTAGATTTCAAGATTCATGTATAATATGAATTTGATTGTAAATAGACTGAAATCGTGAATAATATAATAAAACCTAGATTGTTCAACTAACCATGTACATTTATAATGTTTTTAGACGCATTATTGTATTGATTTATTGTCGAAAATATTACTTTCATGTCTACTTAACAATATATCTACTTTCATGTCTATTTCACAAGATCTAATAATCAATTCAATATTTTTCCATGTGGAGATGGTTTTTTTAAAAGTTACAAAAACAAAAATAGTTAAGCATACCTCAAGTGTCATCAGATTGAGTTTTAACGATCACAGTAAGCGATGGATATGATGATAAAATCCCTGCATACAAAAATGCATGGAAAATTGTTTCAAGATGTCTATTATATTAAAACTTGAATGAATAGAAATAGGCATCCTACTTCTAAACATCCAAATATGTTTCACGATGTCTATTATATTAAAACTTCAATGACGGCATACTAATGCATCTATGTATCCAGTACATGTGTATAGATATCCGACCAGCATCCATAATATGCTATTGCTTCATAACCATAATTATATCCTTCACCTCACTCTCATTCATACACCAATGGCAGTCTACACTAGGTTAGAATAAAATGGAATGAAGATTAAGATATTTACCGTTATTGATAAACCTCTCATATGATAAACCTCTCAAAGCTAGAATAGTGAATACTAATACACCACATACAATAACAATATGATGTATGCATATAATATCACACAACATAAAGATTGCTAAAAATAATAAAGAAAATATTTAACTATCACGAGGGATGGCAGATACCTATATGAAGTTTCTTGAAACTCAGCATCCGATAGCAATGTTTGTGCATTCCAACAGAAGCTGAAACTTCCATAAAGATCTATGTGTAGTTGATCAGAATATAAGACACTGGGTTTAACAGAGTATTTCAACTTATTGTTCATTCACTTGTTGACTTCTAACAATGGTTGCTGATGAACATGAGTAGTAGCCTCTAACGGCCTACTAGATCCATCATCAATCAATTTTATAGCAGAAGTATCCGTTTCACCATAAACCATATTTCTGTACAAAAACTTATAAGTAAGATACATAAGAAAGTCCAAAAAAAGACCTTTTCCCGATGTCTCTCTTAAAAATAAAGTTTTTTCTTTTATGTCACGGTCAGCGCATTCCAATATTTTGTAAGTTATTTCATCGAATCCAACACGTATCTGCTTCAGAAGCTGGCCCCACATCAAAGCCCGTTCTGGGAATCCTTTCTTACGAAGATGAGACAATAACAAGTTGACAGTCACAATATTGGGAACAAAAGCCATTTTAAGCAATCTCGCAGTCAAGATCATAGCACGATCCAGTGCACCATTGCAAATGGCATTCAACATTGTGTTATACGTTATCGTATTTGGAACAATCCCAGATAAAAGAAGCTCGTTAAACACTAATACAGCTCGATTCATCCTTCGACTGTCGGAAAAACCATGAATCCGGATGTTATACGTGGTTATATCCAGATCCCGCCCACTATTATACATGTTATAAACAAGATTATCTGCGCTGACCAGGTCAAACCTCTTGTAGTATCCACTTAGCAAAGTGTTGAAAGTAACAATGTCGGGCACCAACCCAATGTTACGCATGTTCTTACACATACCAAGAGCAGACTTCATCCTACGCTTTTTACAGTACCCGTTAATGATAATATTATTAGTGAACAAATCAGGATCAAGACCCCTTCGTCTCATCTCCTTCTTTAACTTTAACGCCATTTTTAACTTTCCACCATTGCAAAATCCAGCAATTAAAGAGTTGTAAGTGAAATTATTTGGGACAAGACCATTATTTTTCATTTCTAGAAACACGTTATATGCGTCCTCAACAAGACCGGATTTAGATAATCCATCAATAAACGCAGAAAACGCAACTGCGTCTGGAGCTGTATTTGTACTTTTCATAAAAAGCCACAATCTTTGAGCACCCATAACATCCCAGGTTTTGAAATACCCGTCAATTAGCACGGTAAACGCCACCCGGTTGATTGGAAACAATTTCTCTCTCATATATAACATTAACTCCTCTGCTTCTTGCAACTTGCAATTTCGTGACAAACACATGAGCAAAGAATTACATGTGGAAGACGAAGGAGTTAGACCAAATTTGACCATCATATGATACACATCAAACGCTTTTGTTTCTAATCCGTCTTTACTGTAAGCAGAAATAATAGAATTGAAGGCAATTACTGAAACAGGTAAACCCTTTTTAACCATGTCTTCTAGAAGCTCGGCGGCTTCATCTGGTCGGCCCGCCCAACATAATCTTGCTACCCATACATCTGGTAAAGAATCATCTGGAAGCAAATCAAACACTGATAAATCTTGTAACAAACGATCCACGTTCTCGTCTCTACCATACTTATAATACCCTGCAACCAAAGTGTTAAATGTTACACCGTCAGCCTTAACATTATTGTCTCTCATTTCTTCATAAAGCTTACTCGCTTGATCAATTTCTCTCGCTTTAACATAGCCATCCATCAATGCATTGTAAACAGTAGTGTTTGGAGACACACCCACATCACGCATTCGATCAAACATGTTTCTTGATTCCACAACGTTTCCCTCCTTACTCAACGCGCTAATAATCGTACTAA
This sequence comes from Bidens hawaiensis, assembly GCF_021521415.1. Lineage (NCBI taxonomy): Eukaryota > Viridiplantae > Streptophyta > Magnoliopsida > Asterales > Asteraceae > Bidens > Bidens hawaiensis. The sequence goes on from NW_027491945.1 coordinate 582,567, forward strand.
ATGTCGCGGTACTTGGACTACACCCCGTTTCAACCATCAACTGCACCAAATTCAAAGCATCCAAAGTTCGTCCACTAACACAATACGCATTAATCAAAATATTATACGTATAAACATCCGGCTCACAACAAAACTTACTCATCAGCTGTAACAAACTCTCTCCAGTTTCAATCCGCCCCCTCTTACAGAACCCGCGAATCATCACATTGAACGTAACAGTCGAAGGCCTAGGGCCTGTTTTAACCATATCTCTAAACAACTTCCAAACACTTCCGTAATCACCTACATTAAGCAACAACTTAAACAGAATCGAAAGTGCGGTCAAACATGGAGACAAACCTATCCCTCTCATTCGTCTCACAACCTCCAACGCCTCGGAACTCATTTCAACGTTCATAAAAGCACGCATAACCGAATCAAGAACCGAAAAATCTGACTCGTACCCAAAATGCCCTTGCCATATAACATCCATCAACTCCGAACCTCTAACCACACCGAGCCTAAACATCATCCATGATAAGACATCCTGTGCTATATTCCTCAACCTCTCCATACCCAAAATATGGCATGTAACACAACAATCCCGAACCAGTCTTTCCGAATCATCCCGGAACACGATTTTAAAAAACGCAAGCGACCCGTGTCGGTTTTCAAACAGTTTCATGATCTCAGCTAACAAAATAGGACAAAAGCCACAAGAAAACTCCTTTAATATTATTAAACTTTTCTGGGTTTTAATTATTTTTACTAACCCTAATGCAATTTCACGCCGACCCTTTATATTTAAGACAATTGGTGAACTTTGCGAATGCTTAAAAGGCGTGAAATCATCAAGAAAATCGTGGGTTTTATTGGAATATGATAAATATTGTAAAATTGTGGGTTTTAGAGAGTTGTATACCTTAATGAGAGTGGTTTGTGAGCGGTGGCGGGTGGCGGCGAACATCCGGTGGTCTGCCGGAAGGTTAATTCCGGTGAGCTATGACGTTGCCGGAGGTTATTGTGGTCTAGTAAAAGTAAAACCCTTTATGGGCCAGTTCGAACTTCGAACCTTGTACTATTCGAGTTTGTCACTTAGTGCACAAAAAGGGTATTTTAGGAATCGAAACCGGGTATGCTCAACAAAAGTCAAAATCGGGTAGGACAGGAACCGGTTCTAGATATAGTCGAGTATTTACTGGGTTTTGACCAAAGTTTTCGGGTGTTTACGGGTTTTGGGTAGGGCCAGGGTCAGGTCTGGTTGGGTATAGGTAGGAACCGGTTCTGAGACGGTCCGGAACTAGGGATTTTGTGCACCTCTAGGTAGATTATATGTAATGGTAGCATTACAAGTCATGTGATATCCATGTCATCAATGGGCTATACTAAAATATAAATATGTGATAGATAACCCTCAATGTAATCATTATCCACTAATTAACTAATTAATTATTGTAATTTAAATTAAATCTAATAAATAACATAAACCTTTTACCGGTTGAAGTTTGTGTTAGGAAAAACATAATTGATTGGAGTGGGTGTGAGGGAAGGCGCCATGTACATTACGTCTCAACCCTTTTATCAGGTAAATATGATATAATACCAAGTTTTAAAAGTTGTCCAGTTTCTTTTATTGATGAACATGAAAAGCAACAGAACAATTACAAAAAAGCATTGGCTAAAGTAAGAAGCACCTTGTTGCACACTATGGTGTCATCACGATACTTGCAAATGTACGAGATATGACCTTCTTTGGCTTTAGTACCCTATTGGTGGAAATTTTGACCTATATTTTGAAAATAATCAAGTTTTGGGTTATCACATTCAACCCATGTTATAAACATGTCATGTTGAGGTTGGCAAGTTTAACATCTTTTACTAAACAAGTGTACCCATTAGCGTATTTATAACCCAAGTGCCCAGGTTTTCTGGTTGCAAACTATGATGTCAGTTTACAAACCGTAACCCATAGGACTAGTTTAGACTAATTGATTAAAAGGTCTTGTTCGGGTACATGATTTTTAGTGTGTCCGGTTAGAATTGATTTCTTAACACGAGTTTAGATAAATAATTAGCAGCCTGAAAATTTAAATCCACATAATTAAATGCAAGTTTTTCAACTAATTTATCGAGAAACTTATTTTGTTCTGTGAGTTTCACAAAAAGATAATGGAAAAGAATTTTGTTTAGGGATATGACAATGGGGGTCGGGTTTAGGATATGTATTTGTCAACCCGAGTGCCCAGGTTCGTTCTTTGGTTTCCTGGTGGGTGTCAGGGACCCATTTATAAACTTTTGTGATTAAATAATTACCCGTAGAAATTTTCATTTTTCAAAACCCAATCTTAAATCACCATAATAACCAACTAGAAAGCTGAATAGAAATACGGACATTTTTATTTTCTATATTCATCTTTCTCATTTCTCAAATACTTATCTGCCTTTCAAGTATCAGGAGATGATTCACTCAGTCTTAGAACTGCCTTCAATCTTTTCTCAAGATTCAGTCTGTCTACTTCCATATCTTTTCCATCTTTCTCATTTCTCAAATACTTTTCATATTTCTTCTTATAGAGACCCAAGTCTTGTCCACAAAATTTTTCTGGAATAACATATTCATCTTCTTCCTCAATCCAGCAAGAGTCTGTATGATGTCCGTAAGAGTCACATTTCTTGCACCACACTTTTGCAAAACTTCCAAGTTCTTCTAAATCTTGATCATTTATGTGATTATCACTTGGTCTGGGAAAATCAAACCCCAAAGATGTTTTTGCATAAGTACACTTATTAAAGTTTACTTGTATTGGTCCACATACATCAATCTTGTGCACCTCTTTGGCCTTTACAAATTTCACTTCCTTTAACTTTGAATAAGTGCTTGCTGACCTTTCTTCCTTCTCATAAATTGTTCTTGTTTTAGGTGCATACTCTATATCTCCAACATCAAATAATTCATGGTTTGAGAAAACAAGATTCATAGGTGGACAAAATCATCTTCTGTAGAACTTTCAACTCTATCCTTATGAGATATTGATCCTCCACACAAATCAAATACTTTATGTTCATTTCTCATTCTTTCATAATGCTTTCTCAACTTGGGAGTTTGCCTTGGCACCTTGGGCATTCTTTCAACTGATTTCTTCTTGATAGGTTCTTTGACATTACCTTTACCTTCTGACCTTCTACCCTTGCAACTACAGGAGCTGCATTCACTTGATGAATCACTTCTTTTCTCATCTCTCTTCTTAGCTTCCTTCTGTTCTTCAACCTTTTCAACATATGTAACTTCTCTTTGACTTCAAATTCACCTTCCTTGTTCATAGAAACATTCTTATATAATTTTATGAACTCTTCTTTGTCTTCAAAAACAGTCTTGAATTGCTTCAAGTATTCCTCTCTTTGTTCTTTATCAACCTTTAATGGATATTTCTCACAGAAAGGAGATGGAACTGTCTTGTACTTGTCCTTAGGCTTTATCTTTTCAATGTGTCCCAAAATATTTCCTGTTGAGACAAGATTTTTCAAGAAATCAACTTGAATATGCAACTCAGTATTTTTCATCTTTTCCTCAGTATACAGCTTCTTTAATTCATCAACTTCAAGATTCAATTTGGACTGAATTCTGTAACTCTCCATGCAATCTTCTTCCAAACTTTTAATTTGGTTATCATATGTCCTTTCACTTGCATCATAGACATTGATAATCACACCTTTTCTACCACACTCGCTTTTCGACTTTCCAACCTCCCTATTCAAATCATCAAAACTAGTAATAGATCAATTATTGAAAGTTCAGTAGGTACCTGAGAATTTAATGATTCTCCACCTTCATGTATCTTGACCATATAAGCAACACTGGCCTTCTCAATCTCAGCAGCATGGTTACTCCATTCAAACTCACCATCCTGAGGAACCATTGTAATAGCAACATTCCCTTGATCCCTGTTCTGATTGTTTACACCAGCATTCCCTCAGTTCTGATTGGTTTGAATCTACAACTGATTATTTCTGTGTTGCGGTTGGGTCTGCTGTTCTTGTCTGTTTTGTGGATAGGGATTTTGATTCAATGGTTGATTCCTCTGCTGGTAGTTCTGCTGATTTTGATTTAGATAGAACTGGCCTGATTCACCTGATTCCCAAACTGCCTAGGAAGATTGCACTCCATGGCAAAGTGTCCTGGCTGTTGGCAATTATAACAAATAGCTTTTGACTTGTCAAAACCAATCCTTTCACTAGGACCAGAGAAGGTTGACCTTCCTTTCATGTTATATAGCCTCATGCTTCTAACCGCCAACATGGCAGCTTGCCATTTCATATCCATATCTTCAAGGTCATCAGCATCAATTTGCTCCAGGTCCTTCTGAACAACACTTGTGTGAATTAGGTTCTTGGCCACAAATGCATTGTATGACTCGGTGAACATTGAGAACAAGGCCTGATAATCAGTTTCATGGCCTGAGTTGTTCTGCATATAGGGAGGATGTCTACTAGCCGTTGATGCATTATCACTATCTTCAATCATTTGAACATTGAACCTTTGTTGACTGGTTCCATACACCCTAGGTGTCTCGAATTTGTATCTGACGGTTCTTCAATAATGGGATGCATCTGTTGAGATCTAGTTGAAAAATTTCCCGTGGGAGCCACTAAAGCATTAGTCATAGGAAAACTTGGCCTTTCTTCCTTGATCATGTGATTTTCAATAATTTCATGTTCTCTAGCTTGCAAAAATGAGATCACATCATCCAACTTGAAGTTGGGAAAATTCACTTTCTCTCTTATAAATTTGCTTGTAGTATACCATTCCCCTGACAGAGAAGTAAGTAGCTTCTTGTTCAGCTCAAAATCTGAGATTTGAAGATCCGTTGTCCTTATTTCATTCACGATTGCAATGAATCTCTGAAGTACCGACTTTAACCTTTATCCATCCTTAAATTTGAACCTTGCTGCTTAAGTCTATCCTTTTTGATATCTCTCAAGTCTCAACTCAACATTTCCCTCAAACATCTCTACCACTGCATCATGCATTGCTTTGGCATTAGTGTGATAATTCATACTAGTCAGAATTTCCCATGAAAGTCCAAGTTTCAGCATGGACAAGGCCTTATCATCCCACTTCTTCATTTGTCTCTCCAGCACCTGATTATTACTTTATATATCAGTAGGAACATATGGACCATTCTTGATAGATGCCTAAAGCTCTGTGTCATTGTAGTTCACCCGGCTTCAAACAAAACCTTCCATTTTATATAATTCTCCTGTCCCATCAGTCTTCGGATCTTGTTGGTTGAGACTTCTTGTTCATCCATAGCTTCAACCTTATCAGATCTGAAAGCAGAAACCTTTGTAGACCTTAAAGATTCAACCTTTATCACTCAAACTTCAATCCTATGGTCTTCAGAGAGCATACACAGCTCTGATACCACTTGTCAGGATCGGATCTCGTGCAAAACTAATGATAGTCGACAAAAGCACACATGATCTAAATAGTGAAGACCTTCTGATTATACCCGCGGAGTCAGTATAAATAGAGAGTAGGATTGAATGTATGATAGTAAAAGCAAAGACAAAACAATAAAAAAAAGATTCCAACATATATTCAATAAATTGTTGATGAACAATGGAACCGTTTTTAGGGTTTACATGGAATGTCTAGGGTTTCGTGTATTCAATGACTGCCGTATTAGGTAACATAAATGAGGAATATTCTCTCAATGATCGTTATGCACCTGTGCCCTATTTAGAAAATCTAGCATTCTATTTATAGGCCCATAGACATTCCTTCTAGAAACCCTAATGATTACATAATGAATGACAAATAAATACAAGTGTAAAACTGGTCTTCGAGTATGATAAATCCTTATCAAGCAGACCTTGTAATACACAGTATGCTCGAAACACGTCTTCGCGTAGACTTAGAAGTTTTTTCTTAGAAAATATTCTACTCCAGTAGACATCAATCTTCATAACACATTCAAACTTTGCTCGAATATGTCCTACGAGCAAACATGTTCTCCTTGATCTCTTCAATATTTCCTTAGGATTTATTTTGAACAACTCCAGCATGCTCAGGTACTGAAACTTACTCGAGATTGAACTATGCTTGAAGCTTTTACTTAGAACATTTTAGATCTTCCTTTATTGTATCCATGCTCGACCCACCAAGATGCTCGAATGACTGGGTTAAAACTGGATAGATCAAGTGTTTACTCGGATAGCAAATTGTGCTTGATGAAGAACATTCTTGCTTGACGAAGTGTAGCTTGCTCGAAGCTTTCAACACTTAGAAGAATTCCAAAAGATAATCTTACAAGTGTAAGATATCATGCTCGAGGTAGTAATCTTCATGCTCGAAGTTCCAAGCTTGCTCGAAGTCCATACTTAGCCATTTCTTGAGGAGGTTGAGAAGATTCCAATCTTCCTTTGCAAATATCCGACTCAACACAAGTAGTCATGTTTAACACTACATAGCGTGTTTGTATAGTTATGGTCATGTGAAAATAGTGTAAGGTAATGTCTTGGCATCAGTGCCGGCTCCGTTTGGGTTTGTCGAACCAATAGCACTCACAGGCCACCGGCTTGAAGTTAATCACTGTGATTGTGCGGACTTTTATGTGTTAACACTTAGATAATTCACATCATATGTATTCAGATATATAGGTATAAACAAAAAGTTCATAAAACAATTTAGAAAGAGGGGTCATGAAACTCACTATATAGTATGTACTCAGCACGGTATCAGTTCACGGTTCGCTTCACTCGTTACCACTTGATTCCTATAACCGGTATTATAATATTAATATTTTAATCTTATTATAGTCTCCATACGAAACTGAGCTGTATATATAGTCTGGGTATACCTGTCACGCCCAAAACATGTCAGTAGATTTGATTGTGCTGTTGTTCAATGTCTAATGTTGAAAATTGAACTTGGCTCAGTTTCACCGTTTCACGTGCTGGGCCAAGTTGATCGTTTACGCGTTTAGAAAGCATGTATGATCACATAAACTTGGGTAAACATGTCGGTTGATAAAATGATTAAATATATAAAGAAAAATCATAGTTTAGATGTCTAGATTCGCTATAGGGCTCATTTCTATTTATTCAGTCTGGTTTGGAGAAAAATGCGCACAATTCATCCGAATTGTCCGGATTTCTCACAAAATGTTCGGTTTTATTCAATTAACCCCTATGACATTTGACCACTCTTGATGTTATGATATTCCAGCGGGTTCGTTAATCACAAACATGTCGGTTTTTATCAGAATTGAATTTGTTTAACTTTCAAATTAGCACAACTAATTATCCGTTTATCGTTAAATTATGAAATTTTATGTACTTGCTAATTAATATATGTATATTTTTATAAAAATATTTCTTGAAATATTTACTGATTTATTAATTTAAAAAAATTCATTTAGTATGCTATTTTTAACCGGTAAATCGTCCGTTTATACCAATTGATTTCCGAAATATCCAATTAATTTTTTGAGTGATCCAAATAACTTCCAAAATACCCTGTAAATTTTCCAGAACTTAATAATTTAGCTAAATTACCTTTTTGAGCAAAAAACGACCGTTAAAACTCGAATAAGCGCGAATCCAAAAACCATAGCTAGGGTCCTCCAATTGAACCCAAAATTTATATGTGATCATTTGGTGCATTACCTTACTATTTTTCCCAAATAAACGCTAACAAACGGTAATAAATTCGTTAAATATTCTCGGATTATCGAAAAATTACCAAATTTAGAAAGGGACTCAATCATATGGTCCCTGATGTCCCTGTAAAGTTTCACTAGCTAACAACAAGCACGCCACAATATAATCCTAAACAGCCCCTAAACGATGGTTTCGGTAATACCTTTGCGGTTTTCAGTTGTTTCGACCCTTTACTCGCTTGCCTAGGTTCTTGGACTTCTATCTAGGGTAACTACAGGTCCTATATCACAAAACCAAGCATGTATAATCAATAATCCAGCCTTAAAATGAATGGTTTCGGTTAGGGTTTCAAACCGAGTTTTTGAACTGTCAAAACGTGATTTAAACCTCCTAATTTGTGTTTATGGCAATAAAAAGTTATTGGTTCTAATTTCTAACCATGTTTAGAATCAAAATATGTGTTTGGATTATTTTTAGGATTTTTGCAAGGTTAGATGTAATTTTTGATAATCAAAGTTCAATTTTTATGTAAAAACCATGTTTATACAAGCTCTAAATTAATAAAATTGGATGTTTACCTTGAGGTTTTGATGTATGAAGGTACAAGAGGTTTTTTTCTCCAGGTTTTGGTTGGGATAAAAGAGAAAATATCATGTTTGATAGCTTAAATATGAAGAAAGGTTAAAAGGGGGGTTTCCACTTTGGCGGCCGCCCCTTTGTGGGGTCCCTTTGGGCCACACCTTGGTTCATTTGCCTTGTTTTATGTTTGAATATGAAATTCTGATTCCAAATTTATTTCGGGTTCTATTTTTGGCGAGAAAAATATATCGGGTACGACAAACAACGCGAAAACGAGTGTTTTTCATCAAATTTTTGTAATTTTAGAAAAACATGCAATTTGGTTGTAAAAATCAAAAATATTTTTACGGATCGCTTAAATCATCTCAAATAAGTGTTTTGTAAGTTTTTTTCTGCTTGACTGATGATATAATGCTTGTTTCGGGACTAACTTTCGCGTTTAAGGTCATAGCGTATTATTAAACGAGTATCTTTTTGTTTAACTTGTTTGCAATGTACTAAGGCCATAATAGCAATATGTTAGCTTCAAATATACTTATATCACTTATAGATGACCCTTGGAATACCCAGGTCATAACCAGACTTGTTTGGTTATTCGTTTGTTCGTTACGCAATAAACGGTTAAATGTTTATTCGATACGTAAATACTAAGGTGTACCTAGTTTTGTCACGAATGTCACAATCAGCCAATACACAAAAATTGAATTATTTATTTCCAATTTGTCATGATATTATGTCAATACAAAGATGTTTATACATGTGTTACAAGTCATGTGAAAGCAAATATGAAGCATGCGTCATAATTTATGAAACAGTTGTGTAAACATATAAAAAATCGATACTTATCAAAAAAGTATATATCGCAAACGCCAAATAATTTAGTGATGTATTTCATAGAAAAAAAATTTCGTTTACCTATATATTTAAGATTGAAGATTACAAGTTTTGATGCTTGGCTTCGCGGCAAGGATGAATAATAGAAGTAGGTTTTGGTAAACTGGCATTAACTTGTTTAAGTTTTACAAACCGTGAGGTTTTGCAATATTTTAATAGTCTTTTATTGCTGTTTATTTAAACCATTTGGATATTTACTTGTTTGTGATATCCGATTTGGATATGTACTAAGGTGCAGGTTGGAAGCTCAATATTGTTTGGATTTTTGGCAAATATTTGTGTGCGGGGATATTGTTTTTCCTTTTTTGTTTTATTTTGTATTTTAAAACTACCATTGGATGTAGATCCGATACCATGACCCATTAGCAATGTAACCAATAAGTTCAAGTATGGCTTTTTTTTTTTTTTCGAACGGCAACTTTCATTAAACAAGCCAAACTAGTAAGAAGCTAAGGCCGACAAAACAACATAACAAAAGGAAACACTTAGAAAGAAAAATTATACCATTCTCTCCAAGATAAGTTTTTGAACGACGATCTGTTCTTTATCTAAAGAAACGTCAAAGATTGAACGTCTTCAATCACCTTATCAACCGAGCTCTCCTTATTTTCAAAGATAGTTTTGTTCCTTGCTTTCCATATGCACCAACATGTAGTCATAATAATACCTTATAAAACCCTTTTCTTTTTGTTGTAAAGAGGAGCAGTTTTGTGAATTATAAGATCACGAACCACGAATGCGAAAATGGGAGGAATCTTACACCAAGAGCCAATACACTGCCAAACGCGATTTGCCATTTGACACGAGAGAAGCAAGTGATTTGCATTTTCCGGGCCTTCCTCACAGAATGAGCAGATGGTCGTGTTGACCGGAATGTTTCTAAAAGCAAGAACTTTCCGAGTCGGTATCCGGTCCATCTCAGCTTTCTACATGAAAATATTTATTTTTTTGGGATCCAATTGTTCCAACCCATTACAAATGAACCATTTAAACCAAAAGTATTAAACAAAATCTTTTTCATAGGCGCCACCGAAAACTTTCCCGAAGGGTCAGCGGTCCAAACCCATTTGTCTAGTTGATCCGAAAGATTTACATGTTGTAGTAAAATTTTTAAATCAACTAATTCATTTCTTTCATCCCCGCTCAAAGACTTTCTTTTCCATTTCCACTTCCAAGAATGAATCCTTTCGTCAAAGCAATCCACAACATAACAATTTTTATAGCTAATTAACTACAAAACTAAAATGAATTAGTTTTTGTTTTGTTATCCAAGTATATTTTATAATTTTGTACTGGCCTTGAACCCGATTATGTTTTATACGAATAAATTTTGTGCTTTAAATCTTTGAACTTGACATGTAGCATGGCTTCTCCTTCACATGTATAAAATACATGTATGAAGGTTTAATAATCAAAACCTTATTTGTGCATCCAATTATGCGCAAAGGACAAAAGTCAACTAAATGCACAAGATCTTTGACCTTAGACACCAACATTACATACACTGTTTGAAAACAACTCCAGCATAGGGAACCTTGGTAAAAGAATTCCTCAAAGGCCTTTACGATGTCCAATTGAAAACAACTCCAACATCTCTTGGGAAATTTGTGATTGAACCAATTCGGTCCAGTGGCTCTTTCACCTTTGCAATCCCAAACCATTTTAGTTTTGTAGTTAATTAGCCCGAAAAATCGTCATCAGTCCCCTTAAATCTAAACAACATGTTATGTGTCTTGACAAACCCGGGTTTCTGGAGCCACGCGTTAAAAAAGGGGAACAGGTAAGTCCATACTAATAAGTTGCCAAAGCAGGTGGCCAGTGTGTGTGTGGTTGTAACACTCATAACTCAAGAGTTGAGTTTGATCTTTATACACCGAACTTGACCTTTAGATATAGAGTTTGAAATGAGTTAAGCTTTTGTTCATTAAGCTAAACATTCAAGCTCGAGTTGAATTGGGTTTAGGATGAGGTGCGACTCGACTCATTTATACATAAGATATTTACTATATTTTAGTTTATAGAAAACAAATCCATGTTTGTATAAATAGAAAAAAGGAAATCAACAAAAATAATAAGAAAAAAATACATATGCAAACTAATTCAAATAGCATAATAAACGAATACAAGTGACATATATGAAGCATAACACAATAAAAAGTAGAGGTGGCAATATGAGTGGGTTGGGTTGGATTTGGGTGATGGGTCAGGATGGGTTTGGGTCAGGATGGGTTTGGGTCAGATGGTTAGGATGGGTATGGGTCAAGATGGATAAAGTTAACCCATCTTGACCCAAGTAAATGTTAAAATGTAAAGGGTTTCAAAAATCCTTAAAAAATATTCAAAAAATTTAATAAAAAATTAATAATTCAATATATAAATCAAAAACGCAAAAACTAAAATAACTAAAATATCTCCCTGTCATCCTCGTTCATAAAAAAAAAAAAAACTCGGTTTCGACTCAGTTCAGGGTCGGTTTTTTTCGGTTCATTTTGCTTTTTTGTTCGGTTTCGATTTCTCAGTTTTATTCAGTTTAGGATAGATATGGGTCAAGATGGGTAAAGTTAACCCATCTTAAACTAAGTAAAGGTTAAAACACAAAGGGTTTCAAAAACCCCTCAAAAAAATATTCAAAACAATTAATAAAAAAATAACTCAATATATAAATCGAAAACGCAAAAAGTAAAATAACTAAAATGTTTCATCCGTCATCCTCGTTCGTTACAAAAAAAAAATTGATTTTTTCTCGGTTCAAGTTCGGTTTTTTCAGTTTTTTTCCACTACGGCTTTGCTTTTTATGATTTCGGTCGGTTTCGGTATATGTTCGGTTTTAATGATTTCGGTTTCGATTTCTCGGTTTCTATTCGGTTCCGTGGGTTTTGTTTGAAATAAAATTGGATAAAGCTTACTTTAATCCATTCTAACCCTTAAACAAACCCATTATAACCTATAACCAAAAGTCACTAACATTTTCCCAACCCATCTTGACCTTCTTGTAAAATTCTTTTATCCATCCTGACCCATCTCAATTTTAAAAGTTATCCAAATTAACCCAAAACAACCCATTTGGGTTTGTTTTGCCCCCCTTAATAAAAAGAAACAAAAATCAAGCGTACATTACAAGTCATGAATCGAGCCACGGTGGGTTTAAGCTTGAGCTCAAAATTAAACGAGGTAACTCAACTAGGCTCAAGCTCGATTTTGAAGTTAAGCGAGCCTAAGATCGTGCCAACGATCCGTGCCATGACCCGAGCTGAGTTTGGGATGAGTTTAGCTCGGTTACAAAAATGAGCCAACTCAGCTGAGGTTGTTTCAAATTAAGTTTTTTTTAGCTAGTTTCATTCAAGCTTTTATCGAACGAGCCATAAACTGTTTGAACTTGCCCAAAAGACATACATTTGCTGCTTCCCAAAAGACCTCCATTTACGCAGCCTAGATTTTTATTATGCTACAAACTATATATTTGTAGAGAAAGTTAGTTGTTTATAACTTTACATTACTCACAAAAGCCTAAAGTTCTCTAATACCTCTTCAAGGCACATGATCGAATATATGCTTTATTATTGCAAGAGAAAACTAATTCAAAAACAAGTTATAATAATTCTTTACTGATCACCCTTCTAAGCCTCTAACCAAGTCCTATATTTATAATCTAACCTTAACTTGGTGACCAAGACATTACCATATTAATCATATTACAATTAGGAAACTAAACTAACTTGATTGACTTGTCAACTTAAGTCCTTTCGTATTCACCGACTTGTGAATACGGTCAGAAATTACCAAGAATATGAACCTATAACAACAGTTGGAGTTTCACTGCTTTTGCCAAAAGAGTTTGTTCGTGATACTTGATTTATCACTGTTGGGCTTGCTTGTAACATTTCGGATTTTCTAAATCCATATTCGTTAACATTTAAACCTACTCGGGAACATTTTTAGATCATATCATTATTAAAAATCAAATAATTATAAGTGTTTAACTTTCCTTATATTCACTTTAGGCCCTTGTACTTTAATTCCTATTTATATACTAATTAGTTCATTTAATGATCAAATAACAATCTATAAGGACCTAACTTGTAAAATTAAAAATCCTTGCATCTCCGGTGACCGGAGCGCCGCGCGACAGCTGTCCACTCTCTGGCTGTGCAGCGCCGTGGGAGTGCTGGACAGAATCTTCACAACATCTCGTTTCCTTAACTCGTTTTAGCATAAAATCGGTTATTTTAAGCATGATCACGAGAAGTAAGTACCAAGGAATCATATCATAACTGAATTATAAGTCTAGATTCGTTCCATAATAACCAAGATCAAATCTTTATGATTATATTAAGTGATTTGATCAATAAAACTCGATTCGGTTTCCTAAACGAGTAAAAAGCCCATAAATAGTTCGTTTTTGTAACCAAGGAATCATATCATAACTGAATTATAAGTCTAGATTTGTTCCATAATAACCAAGATCAAATCTTTATGATTATATTCAGTGATTTGATCAATAAAACTCGATTTGGTTTCCTAAACGAGTAAAAAGCCCATAAATAGTTCGTTTTTGTAATCTCTATATAAACAACTCATAATCTGTAACATTCGTTACTTTTCAAACCCGAAAACCCGACCTACTTTAAATTTTTAGGTTATATATATATATATATATTAAGTTCGTTTCATGACATATATATATTTTTCGTTATTTGTGATTATATAATTATATTTGTTAAACCAATTCGATTTGCAGTTCGAAGCATTCTTCTTATCGTTCGTTCGTTCTTCTTGTTCATTTTGTTCAAATAGCGAAACTCTAAACTTAAAGTTTCGTTTAAAGGTTTAACGAGTTGCGATATCCGGGTATGTTATAATAAACATCCAACCTTATAACTTTTACTAACTTTTAACATATCTCAAAGTTTAAGGTTATTGAGGTAATTATAATTAAAATTCAGTTTTAAAAGAACTATGAAACTTTAGGGGTCAAAATGTAAATATAATTAAATTATATTATTAAATTGAAATGCCCAGCCATCCTCCCTCTCCAGTCCCGTATTTCCGGCACCATGCCCGCCGGCGGCGGCGAAGTGTTTCCGGCGACGCCATAATCCCGCCGTTAAACTCGCCATTTGACTCGTTTAAGTTGTATGACGAACATAGACTCAAATAATGAACGATAATCTACACTTTAATTGTGTCATAACGTCCTCTAATCATCTAAATCAAATCGCGAACGGGCCGGCAAGCCCTTTAATCCCCTAAATCTCGCTGTCTAATCAAATCAAATGTTATAACAACCTTAGACTGTAACGGTGATCACTAATTAAGCAATAATAACATGTAACAGCCACATATAATGAGATTATTAAACCATATTCCGTCGGAAACGGCCGGAATAGTAGTCATCCGCAATCACGACCTTTTAAACCTCAAACGCCCCGATTAGCACTATATTTAGGATCCTAATCTTCATCTAAACTCGTTCATATACTCACCTTAATCTAATATACACTCTATAATCCGTAATTGATCGGCAAAGTTTCAACTCCGGACACCGTTGTTCATCGTCAAATATTAACATCTCCAGGTAATTTAAATATGCATTTGATTCGTCTTGAGCCGTAGAACAAAACCCCCACCTTAATTTTATCAAAATAGGAACGAATTAACAGATTTAAAGAGCTAGGGTCTTGAGGAAGATGATGAACATATGATATAAGTTTTATATCTTTTTTCTGATATTTAACAAGCTAGTTATAATAGCCTGGTGGTTAAGCCATGTTGTTATAATACCTTGACCGGGTTCGAACCTCCGGTCAGCGCATATTAAGTTTGTTTTTTTTAAACATGTTATTCTTTTATAAATCAATTAAGTTAATAAAATCATTAAAAATTATTAAAATCTAATAAAATATCTTTGTAAATTAAATAAATTTATTATAAATTAATTTTACCATTTCATCTAAAAATCAACTAATTCTTTTCGTGAAAACCAGTCTCTATTATTTTTATAGCTCTTTTTTCTTTTTTTTCGTTAACTTTAAAATCCGTTAGTTGTAATCAACAACCTAATTATTTTGAGATAGAATCGTATCGTTAAAATCCGGGCTTTCTAAGACTAATAAAATTTCCATATTAATAACAAGGTGAAATAATATTTACTCTATTACTATAATACCTTCTCGCTAAACCCTTAATATTAGTTTCAATAAACTTTATTTAGGCAATATTAATGCGTTAAAAAAACTTTAATTCATTTCAGCCACATAAAATTCTTTCGAGATACGAACCGTAATACCATAACACTCATATTAATTTTATTATTAGAAATAATATAAATCGCTTAAAATCCAATAAATTATATTAAAATTAACGCAATACCTGGTTAACCAATATTTACAACCTTATTAAATCCCGGTGGCTAGTTTTGATTTTTTTTGCATTTTCAATTATAGTTCGTGACGTTTGACCGCTTCGATTTCGTTATCATGCTTTCGGTTTTCACTACAATGTTTATCTTCAACTTCAAGGTGAGTTTCTCACAACCCCTTTTTTTAACGTTTTCATATTTTGGGGTAGCATATGTATCTTATTACAAATTCAAAGTATTATGATTTCGCTTACAAACTACAATTCACTATATGGACTTATATGTTACTTGATTACTTGCTCGAATTTACTTGCACGTGGTAGCCTCAATAAGTATGATCATACGCCCCCCTTTGCACTTAGGTCTATTTGTATCGAGTGGAAAAGGGTCTCATTATCCGAGTGCGTTGGTTGTTACCAACTGGAAAGGACCTTACTTGCGCGATTACCCGAGTACGTTGGTTGATACCAACTGGAAAGGACTTTACTTGCTCGTTTATCACTTGTCCATGAATTGTATGATTTTTTTACGTATTATATTCAAACTGTGGGAATCTCATCAGCTATGTTCATAGATGACTTATTTTATACATATGTTACAGGTGTAAAAATACGAGGATGAAAATTAGAAGACACATAGCCTGCCTATAGGATATTCAAAGAGCAATTTATCATTTGTTTATTTAATTGTTACAACTCGTATTATTTGATAAACTTGTGTTACATGAATATTTAAATAAAATAATGTTATTATGGTCACCTAATAGTGTCACGTGTGTTTGAGCAATCTGTACGTCACACTCAGGCGTTTCCGCTTTAGCCGGGATGTTATATAATCTTTGTCACAAACCTTCACACCAAACCCTAGAGGAGCCTCTCCAGCCGTCACCCTCTCTGCTCATCTTAAAATTCTTTGGTTTTTGCTCATTTGGTTGAAGACACAAGCCTTGACGTTTGAATTTGCTTATACGTTGATCTTTGACTCCACTTCTTGATTGATTCTTTCACTTTCCGGGTAAGTTGTAAGCTGTAAAATTATTCATATACATTCTCTAGTCAATAAACTTTAATCAATTTATGAGATTGAAGGGTGTTGACTGGTCAATCGCTTTAAAACTCGATAAAGGGCAAACTAGTCAACTTGTTTGACTTAACGTTTTCCCATACTTTTGGTCGGATTCGACGTTCGGTCCAGAAGACTTTTATTCTCGTAACGTACTTTTAAGGCTACTGACCAAAATCCAACTTCCGACTCGCTGTTCGGATTCTGCTCATTACCAGCTCGCTTAAATCTTAAATATAACATATCTAGAGTTCTAAACGTCCGTTTGGATTGATTCCAGCGGCTACGAGTTTGTTTTTAATTGTATTATCATATCTCACAGATTCATATTATGATCATTTATAACATTTGACCTGTTGTGGACGACTCGCTTATTCCATAGCTCGTTTAATCGCATTTACTAATCACTTAGCATTGATCTAAGGTGAGTTTGATCATTCCCCTTTTTATACACTATTTTTAAACATTTTGGGGACATATGCATAGTTACTCATATTTTCTATCCTATATATATACACAAACTCGCAAACATAATCATTGTGTGAATATCAGTTGAATGCTATTTGCTAGTTGCTACATGTTTAATTGTTTACTTGACAACATTCAGAGAGGTCCAACATATCCCCTTTGTATAGGGTTCTCATTAGTATGATCATACGACCGTCTTAGTAACCGTAGCCCGATTCGCTTGGCGAAGGTAAAGCGGCAATTTTAGTCATTATAATCAATGCCCGATCTGCTTGTCAACGACTCATTGTCACACTTGTACAACTTGATTTTGGTTTGTTAAGGTTCGATTGATTATTACCCCATAGATGGTTTGCGCATTTAACACTTATCATTTATCATTTATCTATTATATATATTATTGTTGTGTCAAAATTGGTGATCATCTCACTCAACATGTGTTGTTGACAAACTTCATTTTCTACGCATATGCAGGTAACTTGTTATTGAAGATTAAGGTTGGATACTTAGACAAGACCTTAGGATATAAATAAGACAATCATTATTTGAGTTTCCATTCATGTATTTAAATTGTTCGTTATATTTGAATATTGTGTGTAATCTTGTCATAAAATAATTAATTAGATATTGTCACCTTTTATGTATGATAGTATCTTCGAGCAGTGAGCAATCGGATCACGCCCCGACATTTCCGTCTTAGGTTGGGGTGTGACATTGCTTTTTATTTGTTTGCCTTCTAGACCTTGCAGATTAAGACATAGTTTACCTAGTTTACCTTTTGTTAACCCCAACCTTACTTAAACTCCCAGTTATACTAAGAAAATGTTCGATTATACCCCGATACAAAAAATCCTTCCGGTCGTACCCACCAATAACAATGTTGAGTACCATATGGTTTAACAGCGCATGGGACTCGACGCTTTTCATCAAACAAACCAAAGACTGGAATCTGTTACCCCATGCGAACTCGCCATAGAAACGACTGCGGCCTAAAATATTGTCACAAAATGAAAAACTATATAGACCGTTGGACGGAATTGTATGATAACCAAGATCATCATCTCTTGATTTCACATGAGCAAAAATGGTATCCGGTATATCACTCATAACAAAAATGTCCCATTTTGGAGTAATCGTCCATGCATGAGTTAAAGAAACGGTCAAAGACAAAAAGATGAGAAGGATGAAGTGGCTATGCATTGCAAGAGATAAAAAAATTAACCAACTTAATTTCACAACATACACATGTTTCTTATATATACATATTAACTTCTTATGGTCAATATGTAAAATTAACGAGCATTTAACATATATACCATATTATCTTTTAAACTGTGGAGATATTTATTGTGGTTCTTATGAAACAATGCGTCATTAAAGTGATTTGATAAATCAATAACGTATAGTAATAGAAATTTACGTACGTATTTATCTCAATTAAAGTGATTTGAGAAATCATTAACATATAGTAATAGAAATTTATTTACGTATTTAACTCAAGTAAAGTGATATTACCTTTCTTCTTACAAATATAAATGCTAAGAAAAAATTAATAAAATATTCAAAGAAAAAATAACTAAAAAGTACATTAAGAAAGAAGGGTTGATGCTATGATCTAATCAGTGTCGGTTCGAAAGGAGTATTTTATTTTTATATTTATTTTTTTTTGTTTTAAATATGTATGTTGTGTTACGAATTCTATTATTAATTGTTTGATACGGTGACATAACCTGATACCGATAGAGTTGCACCAGTTCGTTGTGTGTTTATTAATTTTTGTGCTCATTAAATATGTTTACGATTTAGTGTCTATACTCTCGAACCGATCAAATTCTATATTTATGATTTACTATTGGTACTATCTATACTGACTGTGTTGGTTTGATGCCACAACTCGCGGGTTTTTGTGTTACCCTCTGTACCGACCAAATTCACGTTAGCTCACCGCCACGACATGCGTTTCGTTTATGTTTTATATGTTAAATTCATTGTATTTGGGTGGTGATGATTTTTTTCCACCGTAACAGACGGATTTTGTTTTTTTTTTGGGTTTGAACATCATAATTTGTTATATTGGGGTGTTGAATTTATTTTATTGTATAACTCTAGTGTCGTAACCTAATACCGACCGAATTCACGTTAACTAACTAGGTTTATTGCCATTAGCGTAACAAACTAACCGGTACCTATCTAATTTGTGTTGCCACACCGCTGCAACACGGCAGGTTTATTACTAGTTCTACATAAAAAAATGCCCTTTCGTCTACCTGCCTATCTATTGTTGCAGGTGGGTTCGAGCCTGAGTCGAGCCACGTTGGGTTTAAGCTTGAGCTCAAAATTAAACGAGGTAACTCAACTAGGCTCGAGCTCGATTTTGAAGTTAAGCGAGCCTAAGATCGAGCCAACGATTCGTGCCATGACCCGAGCCGAGCTTGGGACAAGTTTAGCTCGGTTACAAAAATGAGCCAACTCCAGCTGAGGTTGTTTCAAATTAAGTTTTTTTAGCTAGTTTCATTCAAGCTTTTATCGAACGAGCCATAAACTGTTTGAACTTGCCCAAAAGACATACATTTGATGCTTTCCAAAAGACCTCCATTTACGTAGCCTAGTTTTATAGCGCTTATTATGCTACAAACTATATATTTGTAGAGAAAGTTAATTGTTTACAACATTACATTACTCATAAAAGCCTAAAGCTTTCTAATACCTCTTCAAGGCACATGATCAAATATATGCTTTATTATTGCAAGAGAAAACTAATTCAAAAATAAGTTATAATAATTCTCTACTGATCACCAATCTAAGCCTCTAACCAAGTCCTATATTTATAATATAACCCTAACTTGGTGACCAAGACATTACTATGTTAATCATATTATAATTAGGAAACTGACTAACTTGACTGACATGCCAACTTAAGTCCTTTCATATTCACCGACTTGTAAATACGGTCAGAAATTACCAAGAATATGAACCTATAACAGCACTTGGAGTTTCGCTGCTTTTGCCAAAAGAGTTTGTTCTTGATTCTTGATTTATCACTGTTGGGCTTGCTTTTTATTTGTTTGACGGTTACGATAGTTTACATGTTTGTTTTTGTCACGCCACAACTTACGACGGAACATGCAGGGGCGCAACCTAATTTGTATCATAGCTCAAAGACACCTGTAACACCCGGCTTAAGCGGAAACGTCTGAGTGTGACGTACAGATTGCTCAAAGCACATGTGACACTATTACGTGATAATATTATCATTCATTGATTTAAACATCATATACACAAGTTTGTAACAAAGAATTACAATAAACAATACAACTATACAGTTTGTCCGTTGTTTTGAATAATTTAAGTCTAATGTCTTCTCCAAGTATCATCATCTACTATTTGTACCTGTAGCATGTATATAAAATAAAAAGGTCAACAAACAGGTAGTTGGTGAGAATCACACAGTGTTGGTAAACATACATAAAAACCATAGGATTCTATGAACATGTGTAACAACACAAACAAGGTCATTTCCGGTTGGTGCAACCAACGTATTCGGATAATCGCATAACGCCCGCAAGGTCCTTTCCAGTTGGGGACCACCAACATACTCGGATAATAGCACACCGCACGTAAGGTCCTTTCTAGTTGGTAACAACAAAACATACTTGGGTAATAGCACAACGCAAGTAAGTAAATAAACACACAAGTCCATAATACGAATTGTAGTTTTGTAAATGAAGAAGTAAGTAAATGTTTGGATACGTTATACATGCTACTCCCAAAAAAGGTAAAGTGTAAAAAGGGGGTATGAGAAACTCGCCTCGAAATCGAAGATAAACATGCAATAAAAGCCGAAAGCACGATAACGAAACCGAAGCAACCGAAATTGTATTAAAGAATCCGAAACGGTTGAACTTCTCAAACTATAATGAAAACAAAAACAAAAATCTGACTATCAGGATTGAAAATGTTATATATATTTGGTTAACGGGATATTGCATTAGTTAATATATTTTATTAGCATTTTATGACATTATAATATTATATTATTAATTTAAGTTTTAATGGGTTTTTAATGATTTATATTATTTTAATATTATTACTTTTAACACTAATATGAGAGTTACAATATTACAAGGTACTGATTTTAAATGGTAATCATATCTTGAAAAATATTTATGTTAACGAATTAAAGTGAAAGAATTTAAAAGCTAACGAAACATAAAGCTATTTTTTAACGGTTTAATGATTATAAGCTAACGAATTAATGTTTAACGATTTAAAGTTAACGAAACTAACATTAACGAATTAAAGTTAACGGAGCTAATATTAACGATTAACGAGAAGGAATTAATATTAGCGTAAATATTATTTCATCTAACAACTTATTATTAATATTGGAATTTTATTAGTCTTTACAAAGCACTAGTTTTAAAATATAACCTTATTTTCGAATAGGATTATATTAGCGTATAATTAATATTAACGAAAAAGTAAACAACATAATAAATAATATAATATTATTAACGGGTTTGAGAAACGAAAACAAAAGGTTGGTTTTTACATGTCAAACAATGATAAAATTTAGTTTATAAATAATGTTATGATTTTATTTAATTTATAATTATTTATAACAAATTAATATTAAAAGAAAAGATCTTAAAAGGAATACAAAAAAATTAAGACCTGGCCCGGGTTCGACCCCGGGTCTTTTAGACCAGATGCTAGTGAGTTAACCAGTTGATCCAGTTTGGTTGTTGTTACAAAACAAGAAACCCTTTTATATAAAATGTAAACTAAGCTCATCTTCTTCACATAAAACCCTAGGTTTCAATTCTCTTAACTGGTTCCACGTGCATCCAATTCATGTTAGGGGTTTTAATTGTCGGTTCAAAAATATCAAAATCCATATAAAGATTACTTGGATTGGTGTTGTTTTGACGGAGAACAAGACCTCGTCGGAGACGAACTTTGGATGATCAATTGGAGGCTAAAGAGTGTTTGTTAGTGTATTGTAATGATTATAGTAAGTTTAGACGCATGTTGGGATTGTATTTATACTATGAATTGAAACGTAACTTGTTAATTGGTGTTAAATGGTCTTTGGCCGATTTTCCGGCAAACATCACGGCGTTACTGGGATTTAATCGATGATTAGGACATTATAAATCAATTAATATGTTGATTAGTGTTTTTTACCGAAGACTAAATCCGTTACAAGATATAATCGGGCTAATACGTGAGATTAGGGGTTGTTTGGAGCTTGGCCGGCGATGCAGCTATCGCCATAGTCCTCTTCACCGGAAAAATCCGACTCCGGTGGGGGAATGGATTGCTTATATTATAAAAGATAATAAATTAAATACATTTACACTTCTGGCCCCTCAATTATCAAGTTGTTATAAGATGGATTTTTAAATATAATTACAAGTTGAACCCTTCACTTTTGAATTGTTATAATTAGGAATTGAAAGTTAATATCCTTGGATATTTTCATATTTTACCCGAAAAGTTTGCAGATTGATTAAGTTTAACATAAATTCCCGGAGTTTCGTTTATTGAACAAACAAATAGAAAAATGAACGATCGATAAACGTAGATCCTCATGAATAATATATTCACGACGAACGTTAAACACGAATACAATGAAACGATGAAACGATTTGGTATAACGAATCCAAATACGTATACAAATCAAAATGACGAATGTCACATGAAACGAAACTTGAGATTAACTAACAACATTATAACACACACACACACAGTAGTTGGAAACTCATCGATGCGGCGGGAAGATAAAATCTTAACTTTTCACAGTCATACTCATATTGTAAAACTAAAAGAATTGTCATCTTTCTATTGCGTAAGTGTTAACTGGGCCGTGTTTGCAGGTTAAAACAGGTTGTTTTAAAAAATAATAGTGGCAAATTGGAAATAGGTAATCCTACCTTTTGTGTATTGGCTGATAATAATCCCATTTTTAAAAATTACTACCAACGATCCAACCTTTCAACTATTTTTGTCTCAATGGTCCTCTGTTAAAAAACACATAATGGCGTTAAGTTTTTTTCAAAGTTTTAAACCGATTTTTTAGGGCTTTTGATCGGAAGAATGATAGAAGTCAACTGACGTAAAGCTTATTTTGAAACAATGTATCAGATGGATAAATTTTTGTTAATTGGAAATTCAAACATGCGAATTGAAATACTGTTTCGTCGTTTGGATCACTATTTAGAGATAAGCTTTATGTCAGTTGACTTGTATCATTCTTCCGATCCCTAAAACTTCGGTTTCAAACTCGGAAAAAAACGTAAAAACGTTAAGTGTTTTTTTAATGGAGGACTATTGAGACAAAAATAGCTGAAAGGTCGGACTGTTGGTAGTAATTTTCAAAGGTGGGATTATTATCGACCAATACACAAAAGGTGGATTATTTATTTCCAATTTGCCAAAAATAGTCCTTTTGAATGGTGGTTCAGACTGTGCCGCCAAAATTGAATGTGCTTTTGACAAAATTAAACACGGGTCATTTTGAAAACGAGGCCGAAGGTTAAAAAAATATTGGCTTCTAAGATTAAAATTAAAATTGTTGAAAAACAAGCCTAATAGCCAAAGAATATGAGAAAGAGATATAGGGAGAAAAAGGAAGATTTCATTCATAATGTGTTAATACAATAATATACAATGGAATATATATATATAGGGATGGGGAAACTTGGAGAATAAGTCGGTCTATTTTAGGTGTTGATAACCATATCAATAATTTTTCATAATACTCCCTCTTGGTTATCAACTTCAAACGCTTGGAGATGCTGCCTCATTAAAAACCTTGCTAGGAAAACCCAGTGGGACAAAACCATAGCTAAGGAAAAAAGAGTGCAGCGCGTATTATCTCCCCCTGATTTATATATCCGTTAAAATGGTAAATATCGATCTTCTGTGAAAGCTTCAAAACTTTTATACTCAAACATTTGTGTCTTCGTCACATGACATTCGAATTATTAAGTTGAACAACGTTGCATTATCTTTACATGAAAACTTCTATTGTATCATCTCGTAACCATATACTATTGTAATGATACCCTGTTGTGTTTCTCTGCATGACAAGACTAACAAAACTTGTTTTGATGGGTTAGTAAGATATAAACACATATCTTTCATACCTGAAATATATGTTTTAACCCATTCCGATGTCTTCCAGCTGGACACATGCAGATAAATATAAATAAAGAGAATAATAATCATATATAGCTAACAATACGACATAATGCACTTATGCATTTAATTGTGGTACTACTGAACTAATAATATTTCATATTCAGATAGGAAATGATATTAGAGTGCATTGTTGGACATCCTTTAACGTACTCAAAGAATGAATCTTGTCTTTGGTAAAATGTCTCAACATCTTTTAGATGTACTTTGATGGATTGATAAACATATAATTACACATATACTTGAACTATAGATCGAGAAATAATCACATCATGCCAAGGTATTCAAAAATTCTCCTTCTAAAAGTTCTGCAGTTTCTCTCGATGATGTGTACATCATCACTGTAAACTGTGATTATATGAACTTTTAGGAGTAAAATTTTGATAAAAGTACGGCTAATTACATCCAACTTATCTCCCTTCTTATCAAAATATTTATTGATTGTACAAAGTTCAATCCGACTATATTAGTCCATACGAAATAAGCATAATTACATGCATTTTTCAATACATCATGGAATTCTTTCCATCTTGACAAATTATGCATGTGCATTCTTTTTTTCAAGATTTTTTGCTACATAAACTTCACATTAGCCCATCATTTTGTATCACATCAAAATCCATATTGTATCATTTCTTTGTTTATTGAGATATTGTACTCATCAAGTACATTATCTCCTATGTATGTTTACTGATAAACAAGAATTACATCATTATGATGTTTCAATTAACTTTTCAAGCATTCAACTACCTTAGAAACTCTTTAGGAGTTTCATTATATTCAACATATTCAATAATCATAGCATATTCAAATATGCTTCTATACACAACAATCATTATGTTCTCGAGAACTTACTTTACATGATTGATAATTCAAATCCTTCAAAGCTTTTCATGTAAACTTCCAGTAGTATCAACTGAATCAAAATATTTATTAGACGCGTATCAATTCTCTCTTCGTATTACCAGACAATTTAGATATCAGAAAGTTATTGCTTCCACCATTAGAGAATGGGTCTCCTCAAAATCAATTATGGATCTTTGCAAAATCCTTGTGTCACCAATTTTGTCTTATATCATTTAATTGAATTTTCAGAACTCACATAAAAGATCCGTTTGTATCTAACACATTTTACAACTTTTGTTGTACAGACTGTTGGTCCAAAAAAAACTTTCCATTATTTAGAGAATTCAACTCTGCACTATTTGCGTCTTTCCAATTTGGCCAATCATTTTTCATAGGTAGATCTTAAATCATGATCCTCATCATTTTCAAGCGCTATCTTTTATACAAAATTATAACGATGTCGACTTTATTTCGATTCCATATATTTTTTTGTTCTCATATATTATCAATTACTTTGCCATTTATGGTGGTCGATTTCATTATTAGCATCAATATAATTAAACTAATGATGGTCGATCTCATTATTAGCATGACCATCATTACAATTTTCTCAACTATTCCATGATCACAATGATCAATATACGACCACATTCTCTTTAGATAATGTAGTATAACCGAACCAATTTCATGGTTTTTCATTATTTCCATGAACATGTATGTACGAAGTCCATTTAAATCTTCATTCTCATATAATAATATTGCTACTTGAAGAGCATATTTAAGGCGTGACAAATGAAAAAGTGTCTTATTTAGTTTTTCCTCATAATTAATCTTCTCTTCATATAAAAAGTATCGAGGAGTAATTACATGAATGAGTCATGTAAGATTTATCATGCTAATATTTTATAACCTTCAATAATAAGATTTACGTAGCTTGAAACATCAAGTGTCGTGTTATATATGAATCTTAACCATTATTCAAACGTATTTATAATCTTTTGTAATGGTGATACAAAACCACATCCTTGATCATACAACTTTCTTCAATACTATCATCGATCTATTTAATATATGATACCACAAAGAATGCAACTCAATTTAGATTTTACAATGCACAACATCATGACATGTCTCTATATAAAACAAGTTTTATTAAAACTTTGTGAAATAAGATGTTTGTTTTTCATCCGTTACAGACAAATATATAATTCATGTATCTTCGTATCATAGCATAAGCATTCACACGTATATATGCTGCATACAAATATATTACTACACTTTGAAACATAAACAAATATCTTACTGAATTTCTTTAATGTTATAATAAATCTTTACTAAGGGTTAAAAACCTTTATTTTCGTAACATATCATTCTTTTCTGTATGTGTTGAAAATCTCAATGTTACAAATATATCTTTTGTCATACATATGTGTCAAATATATTTATGAAGCTAAAGTTATAATATATATATATATATATATATATATATATATATATATATAAATATAATAGCATCCATATACTAATTTGTATATCCACGACACACATAAATTAATAATTCCTGTCTGAATTATGAATGAAGAACTCATTTGGCCGAGATAACTGTCTCACCCCCTAGGTTTTTGGCAAGCTAATAATTGACTCCCATCTTCTTCTTTCGGCTGTATCTCCATGGGGTTTTGACCAAAGGTAGTGAACAAAAAAAAAAAAAAAAACGAGTTGAGCAACTCGTGCTAATAATGTGTTGTAAAACAAGCCTAATAGCTAAAGAATATGAGAAAGAGATATAGGGAGAAAAAGGAAGATTTCATTCATAATGTGTTAATACAACAATATACAACGGAATATATATATAGGGATGGGGAAACTTGGAGAATAAGTCGGTCTATTTTAAGTGTTGATAACCATATCAATATTTGTTCAAAATAAAAATGTGTTTTTTGCATGAATTTTTCATTCGTTTTTCAAGTTCATAAACTGCTTTGTTTAATTAATTAATAAAAATAGTCAAATAATTAGCTGTTAGAACTTAGAAGTTTTGTCCTCATAATCTGGCCACATATGACATAAATTTGAATTCGAGAGATGTCTTTTCTATGTTTTCGGCATATACGCAAACATGGAAAAATATAATATAAAATAAAAACAAAACGCAAAATAAAACTATGCATACACAAAATAAAACCGTGCATACATAATATTTATAATCATTATATTGGTTATGATTACTATGATGTTTTATTAATATTGTTATCTAAAGCATTAAATTGAGTCAAGATCAATTTAATTCATTTTTGTTTTGATTAAATTTCAACTATTAATCTTTCACTAATTATGATTAATTGCATATTTTAAAAACTTTCAACTATATTTATTTATTTTGACCGATTCCATGACTTTTGCCCATGAGATTCGCCTTTTGACTTGGTTTTGAAGATCTTTAATTCACCTAAACTATATACAAATGTATAACATCTTTACCTTTTATCAATTTTTGGTCAAACCTTTTAATTTCATCATTACTCTTGCTTAAGACTTGATTAAAGACTAGCTTAACCAATTAATCCGATCAAACATTGTTATTAATGACTCTTGCACTATAAATTCATACTCTACATTTGCAAATCCTTTACCACAACCCAATTAACTCTTGCTCATGCTCTAGCTCTCCTTTGGTGTTCAAGTGCATGGTTTGATTATTAAAAGTCAAATTGTTTAAGTCTTGCTCTTTCGTTAATCAATCATCGAGTAATGTATGTTTTTATTTTTGAAACACAAGTTAGTCATAATCTTATTGCCAAACCAAATTTACGTTTGTGATGACGTATCATCCTTCGTTAATCAGCCCGTCTAATGTTCTGTTATATAAACTTTATGTTAAAAAAAAATAACTTTTGCAAAGTAATAAACAAGACTAAATTTTTCTATCCTCCCATCTCAATTTACCATTTCAAACATGTTAGACACAAACCTCACTCAAACCAAGTTCGTGTCCGACTAAAAACGAATCGCTCGTTCAAACCATTTTCTTCAATAATGTTTGGTTTGGAAACAAACTGAACCCATTTAAATTAACTAATAATTATTATAACCTACTCTTTTGCTAAGACTAAATCAATCAACTTAAAACCAAAGAATTAACCTTTTTCTTTCAACTAATACAAATAAAATAAAACAAAAATATTTTTTTAACAAACCTTTCGTCTAAGAATTTAAACCGAACATGTCGGCCACCTTTTTCTTATTTTCTTCAACCTCATTTTGATCCTAGTTATTTATTTATCTAAGGTCACTCGTTGAACCGAACTTTGTCGGTTCACTCACTCAAAGTCATCTTCGCTTATTTACTCATTATAGCTTATTTAACCGGTGAGTTTTCATAACCCCCTTTTTACTTTTACACGTTTTGGGGTGTAGCACGTTACAAACTTTCTATTTGTTATTTCATGTTTCATGTTGCAAACCAAAATTCACAGGCGTGTCTTCTATGTATTTGTTTCGTATCATATTTCTTGTAAATTATGTGATTATGTGCTAGTTGTTTATTGTTTCTGTTGGTGTAAGAGACTAATACACATACTCAAACGCAAAGTGGGAGGGTCCGACGGAACGTACCTGCGCCGCCTATCCTTCCACACTTGTTGGAACGCTTGACGGTATCATTATCATTATCTATACTCTAAGTAGCTCGACGAATGGGGGTTCCTTAGTAGATTTGACTTATGTCAAGCGAATGGGAATATCATGTATTTAGTTTCTTTTACTTTATGATTGAGACGTTACATCTTGACTTATGAATTTTCTACTTTTAATATTATATACATATGTAAAACTTTATGAATACTCACCAACATTATTGTTGGCAAATTATATTATTTTAAGCGTGCTACATGTTGAAGTTTAATTTGAGGATTGAAGACTAAATAGTTGGACCATTAGGTTATTAGAAACATATAATAATGAAATTCAAAGTTATTGTATTGTTATTTGATTAATGCCAAATTGTATACTTGTGATTTAATGAAATTAAGTAATTATATTTGTCATGTTAATAGTGTCATGAGCTTGTAAGAAATCTGTACGTACCGCCCTGACATATTCCGTCTCGACATATTACGCCGAAGGTCGGGGTGTTACAATGGAGTTCGAACAACCAGTTCGAACATGAAAGTCGTCAAAGTTGCTTCATAGTATAGGGCGTTTTCTTTCTTAGTTTTTATTTTTCTTTCATAACTTAAAGTATGATGTTTTAAAAATTGGGTTTTTCCGTTCCTACATTCTTATATATATCAACATTTCAACATTAAAATTTCCACGACGTGAACCCTACAGGTCATCGAAACCAAGGTTACAAATTTTAGCATCCCCACGGTAATAGGTGACTTTCACCCACTAGTTTCTAATCAAAATGGGCCTTTTTGCACCACAATCTATCTAGTGCTTTTTTCAGCTCATGACCACCTCTAATAGACCAAGATGTATCTAGCACTGGTCTCTAGTCAACTTACACATAAAACCTAGATACATCAACTAAAGCATAAGAGTACAACAAGATGATAGTTCATATATATTGAGCCTTCTCCAACCATATATTGTTGTCTGATAACTTGAAAAGTCATAATCATAATAGTTAACCAAACAAAATCTATCAATACTACCCCGAGCGTTGATGATAAAAACTTCATGCACACATACATAACAATCTTCAAGGGGCATTCGGGTGGTAAGGACTATTCTCCTAATGATAAGGTTCAAATCATTGATATACCTTGTTTTTCAACTTTAGATGGCCTCCTACGTACATGTTACTACAAGAAAATCCTCCAATGATATCTGACTTTCCCTCTTATAAATTGGCCGATTGATCAGCAGTGGTGGCGGACTCGTGGCTGAATAATAGCATTTAGGTGTGACAATGATTATCAATGTCTAGTCCTTAATACCAAATAAAAATCATGCTAATGACTTATTCTCATTCATCAAGGATATTTGATAATTTCATCACAAGAAAAGGAAGTGAGTTAGACAAGAAAAAAGAAGAATAAGCAACTTGGACAACCCCAATATTAGAAGTAGGTTTTAGTAAACTGGCATTAACTTGTTTAGGTTTTACAGACCGCGAGGGTTTGCAATATATTAATAGCTTTTTATTGCCGTTTATTTAAACCATTTGGATATTCGCTTGTTTGTGATATCTGGTTTGGATAAGTATTGAGGTGCAGCTAGGAAGTATTAACACTTAAGATACAATAATATTAATTCAAATATTTGAATTAATATCCCGCCGATATTATGCCTAAAGTCATGCTCATATTATTGGAATGTGTTTACACATTATTGTGTTATTGATTGTGTAACAATTATATCCTGATTTAAGCATTGTATATGGTTATATAATGTAACCCTTTTTATTGATAGAATTCAACTTTTGATTTCCATTCTCCAATCCTTATATGGTATCACAAAGCCTACGATCCAACCAATAATCATTTTTTTTCTCATTCTCTACATCACCTCTATCTATAAACTACCATGCCTAACAACAAATCTCTCTCTCTTAGCAACATCCCAACACCTAACGTTTGTTACCCATTTCTTGGCAAATGTCAATGGTGTCACATCAAAGGACATACACTTATAAATTGTCCGGTGTTCAAGAAACTAATGCCACATATAACCCTCCCTCCCTACACTCCCAACCCTTCCATTAACACCCCACTAGTCAGCATGATGACCATGCCAAACGAATCCACTACAAATTGGCTAATCGATAGCGGTGCAACTCACCATGTAACCAATGATCTAAACGCATTGGATAACCATGTACCTTATGATGGAACCGAGGATCTTATAATCGGTGACGGTTCGTCTCTTAAAAATTACTCATATTGGGTCTTTGGTCATAAACACACTAACCACCACTCTTACACTCAAAAATATCCTTTGTGTTCCTAATATATCTAGAAAAATTATCTCCATCTCTCGTCTATGTGATGATAATTTTGTTCTAATCCAATTCTTTCAATCTGCTTTCCTTACCAAGGAACCAAATTCACATTTATTGCTTCTTGAAGAAAAAGCTAGCCACGGGATTTATGAACTTAGTTTAACTTCTCATCCATCCCCATCTACTTTCACTATCCAAAAGACTATGTCCCAATCATGGCATCATAGATTGGGACACCCCAGTACTAGCTAAGATCCTCAAATTTTTAGCATCCTATGTTCCATGTATTTCAAATTCAAATGACAATTGTAACTCTTGTCACATTAACAAGAGTCATAAATTGCCATTTTATGAATCTACTTTATCCTCAAATACTCCTTTGCAATTGATCTTCTCGGATGTTTGGACATCTCCAATTACCTCAATTGATTGTTACAAATATTACATTATTTTTGTAGATCATTATACTAAATACATATGGTTATATCCACTTAAAAAGAAATTCGATTCCTTAACCACCTTTATCCTCTTTTCAAAATTTAGTTGAAAATATTTCAAAACAACTATCAAACAATTATTCTCTGACAATGGTGGGGAATATATCAAACTTTCTTCTCATCTACAATCTCGAGGCATATCTCACCTCACTTCACCACCACATACACCCGAACACAATGGATACACCGAACGTAGACACCGTCACCTCGTTGAAACCGGCTTATCTCTTTTAACACATGCAAAATTACCGATATCTTATTGGCCTTTTGCAATTTCTACCGCCGCTTATCTAATAAACCGACTTCCTACACCAACTCTTCAAAACAACTCACCATACAGCAAACTCTTCAACAAGCAACCGAACTACGATAAGCTTAGAAGCTTCGGTTGTCTTTGTTATCCTTGGTTACGACCATGCTCTTCTCACAAACTCGAACCCAAATCTAAACCATGCATCTTCGTTGGGTACTCACCTTCTCAAAGTGCTTATTATGCACTAGATCCTACATCTAATAAAATTTACACTTCTCGACACGTAAATTTTATTGAAAATCACTTCCCTTATGAAGAACTCACAAGCACCAAAGTTTCACCCCCTAATGCAACTGAGTGGTTACCCCTCACCCTTCAAATAATATCTCCTAACACCAATACTGTAAACGACCCAAACCCTTCAACTAATTTCCCAACTCCAAATGCAATATCAAGCAATATTAATACAAATGTTTCATCTAACCCACCCCAAATTGTTGCCCATGAATCATCCCATGTGCAAACCGTACCTACTACACCTTCCACCCAAACATCTCCTAACAATCAGCAAGCACAAGACTCAACCAATGAAAATCTAGCACATCCATTATCTTCTCAACCTACTGTAACCGAACCGCCAATCCAACCCATATCCCAACAAACAGAACAAACCCAATCCGCAACCCAAACCCGAATACACAAACCAAACCCCTGCTATCACAACCCCCACTTTCAATTATATACCGCCACTAATGGACCGATTACCGAACCAACGACCATTACTCAAGCCTTAAAACACCCTCTTTGGCGTAATGCTATGACGGAAGAATATGAGGACCTGATTAAAAATCACACATGGACTCTTGTACCTTCCAATCAAGCTTCCAATCTTGTCGGCTCTAAATGGGTCTTTCGTATAAAGTATAAACCAGATGGATCCATAGATTGACTCAAGGCTCGCCTTGTAGCCAAAGGTTTCCCACCATAGACCGGGAATTGACTATGCCAAAACTTTTAGTCCAGTTGTTAACCCCCCACACTTCATCTCATTCTTTCCTTAGCCGTTTCACAAAATTGAAACCTTCGTCAACTAGACATCAACAATGCCTTTCTACAAGGCACATTATCTGAAAATGTTTACATGACAAAACCACCCGGTTTTGTTAACACATCCTTCCCGTCTCATATATTCAAGTTAAATAAAGCTATATATGGCCTTCGTCAAGCCTCTCACGCTTGGTACGAAGAATTAAAATCTTATCTCACCTTAAAAGGATTCCATTCCACTATCTCGGATCTTTCCATATTTATCTACACTAATGGCTCATCTCGCATCTATATTCTTGTCTATGTCGATGACATTATTGTCACCGACCCTAATCCACAACTACTTGATTCATTCATTTCCTCCATTGCCACCAAATTCTCACTGAAAGACCTAGGTAACCTATCCTATTTTCTTAGTGTTGAAGTTCTTCGCCATTCCCTTGGACTTTTCTTGTCTCAAACCAAATACATTCATGATATCCTACAACGAGCCAATATGAGTGATTGCAAGCCAATGACTACACCCATTACATGCTCCGATACCATCACACTACATGGTGGTACCCCTATACCATCCCCCCACTGAATTTAGAGCATTAGTTGGTGCTCTACAATATATTTCTCTTACAGGACCTGATGTTGCCTTTACCGTGAACAAATCATCTCAATTTATGCATGCACCCACCAGTATCCATTGGAATGCCCTTAAACGGCTACTTTGGTATCTTCACGGGTCCATTAATCGAGGTATTTTGCTTCGCTACAAATCTCCATTACAGCTTCATGCTTTCACCGATGCAGATTGGGCGGGTGACAAAGACAACTATCGAAGTACAACAGGTTATATTGTATATCTTGGTTCCAACCCAATTGCATGGAGCTCCAAGAGACAACCCATAATTGCTCGTTCATCAACGAAAGCGGAATTTTGAGCCGTTGCTTCTACCACCGCCGAAATCACATGGATAAATTCGCTCCTACAGGAACTTGGTTTTACATCCACCACTATCCCAATCATTTTTTGTGACAATATAAGTGCTACTCAATACTCTGCCAACCCTGTTTTCCACTCCCGCATGAAACATCTAGCACTTGATTTTCATTTTGTTCGTGAAAAAGTGGCCGATAAGTCTATTCGTGTTACACATATTGCCGGGGATGATCAACTTGCCGATGCTCTTACAAAACCGACACCATCCTCAAGATTTAAACTGCTAATGTCCAAGATTGGACTCATCACAGGACCGTCCATCTTGCAGGGGCATATTAACACTTAAGATACAATAATATTAATTCAAATATTTGAATTAATATCCAGCCGATATTATGCCTAAAGTCATGCTCATATTATTGAAATGTGTTTACACATTATTGTGTTATTGATTGTGTAACAATTATATCCTTGATTTAAGCATTGTATATGGTTATATAATGTAACCCTTTTTTATTAATGGAACTAGTTTTAGAGCCCGTGTTACACACGGGATAATTCAAATTATAAAATTATAAGTAAAACAAATAATTACATAACGTATATAAAAAAAATGTATTACATCTACGCTTGTATCTATACAATGTGTACATAAATTGATTTTATTTATATCACAAAATGCTTTTTTTTTGAACTTAATAAAAAAAAATGCCCGTGCAAAATCGTACACGAGAATGCATCTTTCTATTGAAAAATTCATTCTCGGTGTCATATATGAATAATTGAAAGAATTTTGGTTATGAACCAATTTCGAAAATAAGACTTCTCATACGATAGTAGTTCTAACCACTCTGCCTAAATACAAAAGAGGCGTTATCTTTATTGATATATTTATCAATTTACCACCTATCAAAGGAAAGTAGGATATTAAATTGTAGCAATGGATGTTCTTCAAGAACTATGTTTTTCTGAGCTACACCATAAAAAAGATTTTGATAAGTTTCAGAGAGCTTCTCGACTATGTTATAATGAAAACATAAAAAATAGCATGTTAACCCATTCAATTTTGCGAATATTTTGTTTCATTTGAGCATAGTTTTGCATGACATGCTTCCCATACAACGTTCTGATCACCGTTGAAGGAAAAATTAATGTTAACATAAATATTTCAAATTTGATAAAAGTTAGAAGCATTGATAGGCATGGGGGTGGCATGTCGAAAGTGTTCGCAATGTTTTCTTAAATTTTAGTAGTTGAGGGAAAAATAGTCAATTTGTTAAATCCCGAACCTTTTGATTATTTCAAAAATTGCCATTAAAAATAGACTTGAAACCCGAATCATGTTTAAAATTCTAACTTTCATACTTTTGACATTTTAAAGTCAACACTTTGAACCCATAACCAATTTGACGATAAATCTATTTTGCATTCTCAAACTTTTAAAAATACTCAAAATTTTCATTTTTGACCTGTAATGAATTTTGACCTAAATGTAGTTATCTTGTACCAAATAATCTATTTACCAATTTTTGACCCATAATATCAAATTAACTTCCACAAAAAACCCGAAACAATTTTCATTTAAGAAACATGATTTGTTGTTGATTTTTGGAATTCATCAAGTGTTTTGAAATATATAATAAAATAATTTGTTAATATTTATATTTATAAAAATATATAGATATTATATAAATATAGTATTAAAGGAAAGTGAATAATTATTAATTTATTACATATATTAGGGTATATTTGTTTTGAAGAGAAAAAAATTATGAGAATTAACCAAAACATGACAAGTGTCCCCATTTATTTATTTTATTAGAATAGGTAGATTCAACTTTTGATTTCCATTCTCCAATCCTTATAGGAAGCTCAACATTATTTTTGGCAAAAATTTGTGTGGGGAGATATTGTTTTTCCATTTTTAATTTGTTTTTTTTATTATATTTTAAAACTTTTTATTTAGTGTTTTTTTTATTTGAATACCATTGAATGTAGATTTGGTATCATAGCCCATTAGCAATGTAACCAATAAGTTTAAATATGGCTAATTAGCAATTTAACATTTTATATTTTGTTTTGTTATCCAAGTATATTTTGTAATTTTGTATAGGCCAACCCAATTATGTTTTGTGCGAATAAATTTTGTGCTTTAAATCTTTGAACTTGACATGTAGCATGGCTTCTTCTGTACAAAAATACATGTATGAAGGGTTAATAATCAAAACCTTATTTGTGCATCCAATTAAGTGCATAGGACAAAAGTCAACTAAATCCACAAGATCTTTGACCTTAGGTGCCAACGTTAACAGAGAGGACATGCACCTTTTGAAAACAACTCCAACATAGGTACAAGAATTCCTCAAAGGCCTTCAGGATGTCCAATTGAAAACAAATACAACATCTCTTGGGAAATTTGAGATTGAACCATTTCGGTCCAGTGGCTCTTTCACCTTTGCAATCCCAAACCATTTTAGTTTAGTAGTTAGCCCCAAATCGTCATCAGTCCCCTTAAATCTAAACAACATGTTATGAGTCTCCATGAACTCGACAAACCTGGGTATCTTGAGCCATGTGTTAAAAAAGGGGAACAGGTAGTGACCAAAGTCCACACTGGCAAGTTGCCAAAGTAGGTGGGGTCCCACACACTATAATAAGATAATAAACTAGTTAAGCCAGCCTGTGTGTGTGGTTGTAACAAAACTCACAGCTCATGAGTTGTGTTCGATCTTTATACACCGAACTTGACCTTCAGACATGGATTTCGAAACGAGTTAAGCTTTTGCTCATTAAACTAAACATTCAAGCTCGAGTTGAATTGGGTTTAGGTTGAGGTGTGACTCGACTCATTTATACCTTAATTTTATTGGTGTTGTAATATGCTGTTTGTATATATAAGATATTCACTAAATTTTATTTTATAGAAAAAAATCCATGTTTGTATAAATAGAAAGAAGGAAACCAACAAAGATAATAAGAAAAAATACATATGCAAACTAATTCAAATAACACAATACACGAATATTTTGGGTAAAAATTAACAAGAGTAATTTTGTAACCAAATTAATGAGTGAGGTTTAGGTGCTTGATAGAAATGAACGTAAATGCAATGACACAAGGATTTGTTGCGAGGAAAAAACCCGTTATCCTGATGATAACAAGAAAAAAACCCCGGGTGGTGAAAACTATCACCACTAGTTTATTAATAATCGAAAACGGTTACAAATGCTTGGAGCTTTCTTCTTTAGATTGTGTTTACATAGTAATGCTATAGCTAGAGTGTAAGGTGTGTGTCCTATATGATCTAAATAGCTCCTATTTATATTTATAAGAAGGATCACTAAATAATAACTAGCAATAAAGAGCATTAATTGTCTTGGCTAGGATCTTGGAACGGTTTTTATGGCTTGCATATCATTGTTATAAACGAGTTGTAACTCCCTCCAACGTCTACAATCTTTAATTCTTTGACCAAATCTTCAGCTAGGTGTTAACTGTTGACCGCTTCAATTCGTTTGGTGGATACTGCATCCTGAAGTTATCTTTATAACTAGCCGTTGCCTTCCATTATGCACGTTTTTTGAAGTAGTTGTTGAGTGGTCCGAGTCTAGTCTTCATGTGAACGTTACAAGACCTGGTAATCATCAAAGAAAGGTGATTGAACCGTTAGTTAAACAATATATTAAGGATACCTGTTGCTTGGGAGGATCCTGTATCCTGAAGTTATCCTGAATACATTGCCTGTTTAGGATACCGAAAATCTGATGCCTAACAATTGTCGCCAAAATTGATGGCTGTAAAAGGTGGTTTACAGTTGTTGATTTTTTGAATTTCGAATTCTGCAGATGGGGTGGATAAGCTACACGTGTCGATCATTCGTAGAAGGGATCTTGAGTTTCAAGATTAAGCCCATGTTATCCTGAACTTTGGCAATCCGACAATGCCCGGGAGGAAGGGTCTTCCATTTGTTGAGAATGAAACCTAGACATTGTTCTTAACCTCTTGCATTTTTGGTAGTGATGATATAATCTTTTGGCTTTACCTCGTGTTTTATTTGTGTGATGATTTAGATAAATCATTTTGATATATTTTAGAATATGGTAATATATCCAAGAAATATTTTTAAGACTTTAAGTTTTGAAGTAGAATATTTTAAAGATTACTTAGAAAATATATCTCCACAATTTATCACATTTAGAAAAATACCCTAAATATAATGTATCAAGAAAATATAACTTTAAAACTTATCATATTTTAGAATAAAATATCTTAAAGATAACACATCTTTAATGTAACATTTTGGATTTTTCGTATTTGTATTCATTTAAGTTTAAACCGATTCGGGAACATAATTCAGATCTTTCGAACTATTTAAATCTTGTATTTATTGGTATTTAAATTATTTTATAATTTCATAACTTTCAATTATGCCAAATAACTTTAGAAACCTTTAAAATCTCTTAAAACGGCTAAAAATCGCATTTTCGGGAACTACAGGGACTAGTTTTGCCAATTCTTTCATATTTTCGATTAAAATAACGAAACTTAAGCTCCAAGATATGTCAACTAATGTTATAAAACATTTCAATTTCGTTTTATTGATGTTCAAACCGAAATCTTTAAGTTATTATACCCGATTTTGTTTCCTAATTCGTTTTTGGTATCTAAATCGCCTATTTTAGGCACGTTTGAGTAAATTAAGGACCAAGTAAACATATTTTAACTAAGATACAAGTTCTAATACGTTTTCCCCTACCCAAGATCAGATCTTTATGAATATTTCGATGATTCTTTCCTTTAAACCATATATTCTTACCTAAACGAGTGAAAAGCCCATATTTTGTTCGTTTTTGCTATTCTTATATAAACAAGCCTCATTCATCTGCCATAAACCTTCATATAAACCCTAAAAATCATTCCCAGCCGTCATTAGCCTCTACCCATCTCACTCTTCTCGGTTTTTGCTTATTCGCTGAAGATACAAGCTTGTTCGTTTGACTTTGCATGCGTGTGAACCGTTGACTCGTCATATCTCCTTGTTCTTTCACTTTCCGGGTAAGTTGTAAACATAGAAACCATTCATATACATTCCCTAGTCGATAACCTTCAATCAATTTCAGTGGTTGAAGGGTGTTGACTGGTCAATTCGCTTAAACCCGTTAAAGGGCAAAATAGTCAACGAGTTTGACTTTACGTTTTCTCATGCTTCTGGTGGGTTTCAACTTTTGGTCCAGAAGACTTTTATTCTCGTAACATAATTTTAAGGCTACTAACCAAAACCCGACTCCCGAATCGCTGTTCGGATTTTGGCTAGTACCAGCTCGCTTAAATCTTAAATATAACATAACTAAAGTTCTAAACTTCCGTTGGGATTGATTCCAGCGGCCATGAGTTCGTTTTTACTTGTGTTATAACATCTCAAATATTCAGATTCTGATCATTTATAACATTTAACGTGTAGTGGACGACTCGCTTATTCGTTAGCTCGTTAATCGCATTTATTAATCACTTGTCATTAATCTAAAGTGAGTTTGATCATTCTCCTTTTTATCTACTGTTTTCAAATGTTTTAGGGGCATATGCGTACTTACTCATATTTTCTATCCTATATATATACACAAACTCGCAAACATAATCATTGTGTGAATATTAGTTGAATGTTATTTGCTAATTGCTACATGTTTAATTGTTTACTTGACAACATTCGGAGAGGTCCAACATATCCCTTGTATAGGGTTCTCATTAGTGTGATCATACGAGCGTCTTAGTAACCGGAGCCCGAATCTCTTGGCAAAGGTAAAACGACAATTTTAGTCATTGTAATCAATGCCCGATTCGCTTGGCAACGATTCATTGGCACACTAGCACGATTTGGTTATATACATGGTTTTTTAAGGTTTGATTGATTAGTACCACATAGATTGGTTTGCGCTTTTATCACTTATTATGTATTATATAACTATTTGTTGTGTCAAAATTGGTGATCATCTCACTCAACATGTGTTGTTGACAAACTCCATTTTCTACGCATATGCAGGTTGCTTGAAGTTGAAGTATGGACACTTAGAAAGACCTAAGGGTTATAATGAAGACAAACATGGATTTAAACTTGTTATATTTATGTACTTGAATAGCTTTGTTGTATTTGGATATTGTGTGTATTCTTTGAATAAAATTATAGATATTGTCACTTAAACCTTATCCTACTTCGAATCTTCGAAACAAGACATTCTTGTTGTAGGATTTGGTTATTCTTTGTTGATAGGCCGCCATTCTGATTTTAGCAAGATCTCTGAGCTCGTCAGTAGTGTCTAGATCTTCATTAAAGCTTTGGTTGTTGGACTCAGTATCTTGGATGCTGGTTCTTTCTGTGGGGATCACCATCTCTGTTGGGATAACAGCTTCAGCTCCAAACACCAAAGAAAAAGGTGTTTGACCCGTTGCATTTTTTGAAGTAGTCATGTAGCCCAAAGTACGAACGGTAATTCTTCAGCCCATTTTCCTTTCTTGGATCCCAACTTTTTCTTCAAATTGTTGATGATGATCTTATTGCTTGATTCTGCTTGACCATTGGCTTGAGGATGCATCGGTGTTGAAGTTATCATCTAATTCCTCAACTTTCACAAAAGTTGGTTATCCTTCTACCAATGCACTGTGAGCCATTATCAGAAACGATCTCTGCCAGGATACCGAATCTTGTTAGGATATTGCTCTTGATAAAGGAGATCACTTCTTTCTCCTTAACTTGGACAAATGCTTTAGCTTCGATCCATTTGGAGAAATAATCTGTTATGGCCAGCATGAAGACCTTTCCACCAGGAGCCTTGGGTAACTTTCCAACGATATCCATTACCCACTTCATAAATGGCCATGAGGATACAATGGGATGTAGTGGTTCAGCTGGCTGATGTAGGATATTGATGTGTCTTTGACAAGCATCATATTTCCTGGAGCAATCCATTGCATCATTCTTCATTGTTGGCCAGAAATAACCTGTTCTTCGTATCTTGGATACTAACGCTCTGCCCCTAGTGTGGTTTCCACAATCACCTTCGTGTATATCCTTAAGGACTTCTTGTATTTCATGATGTTCCAAGCACCTCAAGTATGAACATGCAAGTGACTTTCTATACAAAATGTTATTTAGGATAATATACTAGGTTACCTTCATTCGAAAAGCTCTAGGATTTTCTCTTTCTGGAATGTCGTTATCCTGAAGATTTTGCATTATGGGACGGATCCAGGATACTGGATTATCTTCAGTATTTGAAGTATCCATGACTTCGTGGTTTTCCTTTGTTGCCAGGGTCAAGATATGAACGATATGTATCTTGATGTCATCTGGTATCTTGAGGGCTGATGCTAAATTTGCTAAGGCATCTGCTTCAGTGTTTTCTTCTCTAGGTACCTGTACTATATCAAACATCTCGAAACACATAGCTAATTGTTTAACTATTTCTAAATATTTTGCTAAATTTTCTGCATTTACTGCATAAGAGCCATTGAAATGGTTAGCTAATAATAAGGAATCAACATAAACCTGAAGATACCTGACCTTCATATCCTTAGCTAATTGTAATCCTGCTATTAAGAGTTCATATTCAGCCTCATTATTAGTAGCCTGAAATTCACAAGATATAGATAGAGGTATAATGTCCCCCTGTGATGATTTTAGCAGGATACCTAAACATGTTCCTCTTATGTTAGAGGCTCCATCAGTATGTAAAGTCCAATGCTCCTTGACGTCCAATTGTTGAACTTCTTTTCCTACTTTTTCAAGGATATCCTGGCTAAAATTAGCCACAAAGTCGGCAAGTGCCTGAGATTTGATGGTTGTCCTTGGTTCATACAAAATATCATATGCACTAAGTTTCACAGCCCACTTTGCCATCCTACCTGACATTTCTGGTTTTCTCAAAACAGCCTTAATAGGATAGTTAGTTTTTACCTGGATTCAGCATCTAATAGGCTTTTACTTACATAGTATATTGGATGTTGTTGACCTTCGTGATCTTTGACTAGGACAGCGCTTATTGCCCTCCCTGAAACTGCTAAGTATAAGGATAGTGATTCACCATCAATTGGCTTCATCAAAAGTGGTGCTGAGGATAAGTATTCCTTCAGGGATACCAACGCCTTTTCTTGCTTATCTCCATATTCAAATTTCTGATTCTTCCTCAGGATGTCATAGAAGTCTTTGCACTTCTCCGAAGATCTTGAGATAAACCTATTGAGAGCTGCTATTCTTCCCGTTAACCTTTGGACGTCTTTGATGTTTCTTGGTGATTTGATATCTAAGATAGCTTTGATATGCTCGGGGCTTGCTTCTATTCCCCTTTTAGTGACCATGTAACCTAGGAATTTTCCTGCTTTGACTCCAAAGTGGCACTTGGCAGGATTCAGCTTCATGTTGTACTTAACCAGGATATCAAATGCTGTTGCCAAGTCCTTAGGGTGATCCTCAGCCCTTTTTGATTTCACCACCATGTGGTCTATGTAGACTTCCATCATGTCCCCCAGTTGGTCTTTGAACATCATGTAAACCAGCCTTTGGTATGTTGCACCTGCATTTTAAAGTCCAAAAGGCATTGCAATATAACAATATATACCTGTGGGAGTCATGAAGGCTGTATCTTCTTGATCTAATGGCTCCATTTGAATTTGTTGGAATCCCGAGGATGCGTCCATGAAGGTTAGTATCTCGTGACCAATAGTTGCATCTACCATTGAATCGATGTGCGGGAGTGGAAAGGGATCTTTTGGACATGCCTTATTCAGGTCTGTGAAGTCCACACATACTCTCCATTTCCCATTCTTCTTCTGGACTACAACTAGATTCGCTAACCATCTAGGATAATGGACAACTCTTATCATCTTGGTTTTGATTAGTTTTTCCACTTCTTCTTGTATGATGATGTTTCTTTCAGGAGCAAATTTTCTTCGCTTTTGATGCACCGGCCTGGAAGAGTTATCCATACCAAGTTTTTGAGTAATGATAGATTTAGAGATACCTGTCATGTCCTCATGTTTCCAGGCGAAGGTAGAAGCTCTTTTCTTTAAAAAGGATATCAATCCTTGCTCGATATCCTCAGGCATACTTGATCCTAACAAAACTTTGATCTTAGTATCCTAAGGATCCAAGGATACTTCCTTCACATCTTGATCCCTAGCTTGCAGGACCTCCCCTGGTTGCTTCTGTAATTGCTGTGCTGGAGTAGGCTTTGCGGCTGACTTCATTGATGACGCATAACAATTTTTGGCGTCTTGTTGATCGCTTTCAGTCTTGATAACCCCCCAAGGACTTGGTAGTTTTATACATTGATGATAACTTGAGGGTACTACCTTCATATCATGGATCCAAGGCCTGCCTAAGATCACATTACAACAAGATAATGAGTCAATAACACAAAATTTTTGTAGAGAGTTTACTCCCTCTATGTACACTGAAAGTTTGATATCTCCCAATGTATTCTTGGTTTCCCCACTGAATCCTACAAGGACTGAGGATCTTGGGATAATCTCAGATTCTGAGATATCCACTTTCTTCAAAGCATCAAGTTGGATGATGTTCACGGAGCTCCCGCCATCAATAAGTATCCTGCGCACAAAACAGTTAGCTATGCATAAAGTTATTACCAAACCATCATGGTGGGGATCCTGAAGATCACATTGATCCTCCTCTTCGATGGATATAGTCTTTTGGGTGGTCAACGTGGAGGTACGGAGAGGTCTTTCCCCGTTATCCATCTTTGTTTCTTTGGACTGCTTCTTAACTGCTGAGTATGAGGTTCCACAGATGTCCAATCCTCCCGAGATAAAGGCTACGACCTTTGCTCCAGGTGGTGGAGAAGGTGCGCTTTCAGGTATCTTGACAGGATCCTGACTCTTGCTCTAGTTCCTTTCAAACAGTTCCTTCAGGTATCCTTTGCTGAGAAGGTACCCAATATCTTTCCGAAGTGCGATACAATCATCAGAGCGACGACCAAAGTCTTCGTGGTATGCACACCATTTGGACTTGTCTTTGCCGGATCCATGCTTGTCATTTTTCTTGGGCCATCTAGCCTTGTCACCTAAATCCTGCATAGCACATATCACACCACTTATATCAATGTTAAAACAATATTCGGAAAGTTTAGGATATTCTTCATTATCCTCATCTTCTTCCACAGCATTGATCCTGGGGTTATCTTGCTTGGAATAAGGTTTAGGCCTGGAGAACTTTTGTGGAGAATCTGATTTTCTGTTGGTAGACTCGTATTTTGATATGATCAAACTCCCATGAGTTCTTTTGTCATCCTCCAGCCGTATGTATCTCAAGGTCCTGTTCCTAACTTCATCGAGGT
The DNA here is from genome assembly GCF_021521415.1 of Bidens hawaiensis. Taxonomy (NCBI): domain Eukaryota; kingdom Viridiplantae; phylum Streptophyta; class Magnoliopsida; order Asterales; family Asteraceae; genus Bidens; species Bidens hawaiensis. The sequence continues at coordinate 626,636 of NW_027491945.1, forward strand.
TTGTGCATGGTGTCATGACAAGATCGTCATAGAACTGAGAATCCTTCTTTAGCCCCATGTTGAGAGCTTCAACAGCGACTGCCATATCGAGGTTGGGGATATCCAAAGCTTCCCTGCTAAATCTAGTTATGTAATCCCTTAAGGATTCATTGTTATGCTGAACAATTCTATACAAATCACCCGTTAGTTTCTCAAAAGATATACTACAAGAAGATTGATTATGAAATAGGTTAATCAAATGAGCAAACGAGGTAATAGTATTGGAAGGAATACTCAATAACCATTTGAGAGCCGGTCCTGTTAGTGTTGAGCCGAACTCTTTGCATAGACAATCTTCTTTGATGTCGATGGGGATAGGGTTGATCTCCATCCTTTCTCTATACTGGGCTATGTGTTCCTCAGGATCCGTAGTGCCATCATATAGCTTCATACTAGGAGTTTGGAATTTCTTGGATATCCACGTCACATAAGGGCCAGGTGAATCTGGATAACCTGTGACTACCTGTAGGGACTTCCGCTATTGGGCGTATTATCCCAGGGATATTGGAAATTATATCCTTCATTCTTTGCAATTCTTTCGCTATCTCAGGGGATATCCCTTTATCCTGCACAGATCTAGGGTTTGTGTATAAATTTGCATTAAGTAAATTGTTCCCAAGATCGTGGCTAGGCATCTGGTATCCTGAGCTTTGACGACTTGTAGCTCTAGTGAAAGTGGCTTCAGGATAAGGTGATGTCTGCATAGGGATATCTTCCCCTGCATGTAATTCCGAGGATACTATGGGAGATCCTGACGAGAATAAGCCGGATGGCATGGCTGGATGAAGTGGCATGTTGATGAAATCTGGCCTCATAGGTCTGGATAGTTCCGAGGATACTGGAGGATAATATACCCAGTATCCTGACTGCTGCTGAGACGGAGCTCCTATTGGCTGTGCCCCCAGGATCCATGATTCTGAAGGATAGATGATCCTAAAGAATCAAAATTAAGAGCTCTGGGCATGATTGGAGTGGCCTCCTGCCCTGGCTTCTTTTTGTTCCATTCAATTTCTTTGAAAAGCTTCAAGTTGGTTTTTTCTTGCTGCTCCATATGAGTTTTTACCTGTTTCATCAAAGAAAAAATATCATTGTTAGAAATAACCAGGTCTACCCGTGTAGAGGTTCCTGAGTATGTTGGAAGTTCTCCTCTAGGCTGAATGTTTTTCTTCGGAATTGGCGGAGGACCAGGGTTGACATTTGAAGCAGTGCTGACCACCGGAGCAAAGATGGAACTGGTTTTGGTTGTGAAGACATGATGAAGGGATGAAGGTGATGGAGAACGAAATAAATGGTTTTGAAAGATTGAAGCATAGATTGCCCCACGGTGGGCACCAAATTGTTTTGGGTAAAAATTAACAAGAGTAATTTTGTAACCAAATTAGTGAGTGAAGTTTAGGTGCTTGATAGAAATGAATGTAAATGCAATGACACAAGGATTTGTTGTGAGGAAAAACCCCGTTATCCTGAGGATAACAAGAAAAAAAACCCTGGTGGTGAAAACTATCACCACTAGTTTATTAATAATCGAAAACGGTTACAAATGCTTGGAGCTTTCTTCTTTAGATCGTGTTTACAGAGTAATGCTATAGCTAGAGTGTAAGTTGTGTGTCCTATATGATCTAAATAGCTCCTATTTATAGTTACAAGAAGGATTACTAAATAATAACTAGCAATAAAGAGCATTAATTGTCTTGACTAGGATCTTGGAGCGGTTATGGCTTGCATATCATTGTTATAAACGATTTGTAACTCCCTCCAACGTCTACAATCTTTGATTCTTTGACCGAATCTTCAACTAGGTGTTAACTGTTAACCATTTCAATTCGTTTGGAGGATACTGCAACCCGAAGTTATCTTTATAACTAGCCGTTGCCTTCCATTATGCACGTTTTTTGAAGTAGTTGTTGAGTGGTCCGAGTCTAGTCTTCATGTGAACGTTACAAGACTTGGTAATCATCAAAGAAAAGAGATTGAACCGTTAGTTAAACAATATATTAAGGATACCTGTTGCTTGGGAGGATCCTAAAGTTATCCTGAATACATTGCCTGTTTAGGATACCGAAAATATGATGCCTAACAACGAATACAAGTGACATATATGAAGCATAACACGATAAAAAGCAACAAAAATCAAGCGTACATTACAAGTCATGAATTGGAAATCATGGAGTTCGAACATGCAAGCCGTCAAAGTTGCTTTACAGTGTATGGTGTTTTTTTTTTCTTAGTTTTTGTTTTTCTTTCATAACTTAAAAGTATGATGTTTTAATAATCAGGATTTTCTGTTCCTACATTCTTATATATATCAACATTTCAACATTAAATAATTTCCCAACGTGAACCCTACAGGTCATCGAAACCAAAGTTACAAATTTTTGCATCCCCACGTCAATAGGTGACTTTTGCCCACGGGGTCTAATCAAAATCGGTCTTTTTGCACCACAATCTGTCTAGTGTGTGTTTTCAGCTCATGACCACCTCTAATAGACCAAGATGTGTTTAGCACTGGTCTGCAGTCAACTTACGTATAAAACCTAGATGCATCAACTAAAGCAAAAGAGTACAACAAGATGATAGTTCATATATATTACGCCTTCTCCAACCATATATTGTTGTCTGATAACTTGATAAGTGCCATGAGGTTTTTATATCATAATCATAATAGTTAATAAAACAAAATCTGTCAATACTACCCCGAGCGTTGATGATAAAAACTTCATGCACGCATGTATAACAATCTTCAAGGGACATTCCGGTAGTAAGGACTATTCTCCTAATGATAAGGCTCGAATCATTGATATACCTTGTTTTTCAACTAAAGATGGCACCTACATGTTACTATAAGAAAATCCTTCAATGATATCTCACTTTCCCTCTTATTAGCTGGCCGATTGAACAACGGCGGTGGCGGACTTGTGGCTGAATAAATAACATTCAGATGTGACAATGAATATCAATTTCTAGTCCATAATACCAAATAAAGTTCATGCTATGATAACATATTCTCGTTCATCAAGGATATTTGATAATTTCATCATAAAAAAAGGAAATGAGGTAGACTAAAAAAAGCAAATCACTTGGTCAACCACAATATTAAGTATGATGATATTGAGCTATGTAGCTCAATATCATCATACTTACATGTTCTACAACCGAAGTGGTTAGTCATGCATGTAAGTATGATGATATTGAGCTATGTAGCTCTTCTACATTTTTTTATAATAGAAAAAGAAAGAAAGAATTGAACATGAAATAACTATAAATGTTGCCAATGTTGAATTTATATAAATGTCGCAAATCAACAAAATATTCCGTTGATCATTATTAGAAAAATAAACAATCATATAAAATACAAATGATAGCATTCAAAGAGCTTTATTATGGATTATATCATGTTCCGGCCTCACAATAGCAGAAAACACAAACCTTTTGTTAGCCCCAACCTTTCTTAAACTCCCAGTTATACTCAGAAAATGTTTGATTATACCCTGATACAAAAAATCCTTCCGGTCGTACCCACCAATAACAATGCTGAGCACCATATGATTTAACAGCGCATGGGACTCGAAGCTTTTCATCAAACAATGCCAAAGACTGGAATCTGTTACCCCATGCGAACTCACCATAGAAACGACTACGGCCTAAAATATTGTCACAAAATGAAAAACTATATAGCCCGTTGGACAGAATTGTATGATAACCAAGATCATCATCTCTTGATTTCACATGAGCAAAAATGGTATCCGGTATATCACTCATAACAAAAATATCCTATTTTGGAGTAATTGTGCATGCATGAGTTAAAGAAACAGTCAAAGACGATAAGATGAGAAAGGTGAAGAGGCTATGCATTTGAAGAAACACTAAGTGACCCGGGGCAGATTACGGATAATCTGGGGGTTAAATAAATGTTTCCCACGAGGATGAGGTCCAGCAGAGAAGGTTGTTCTTCAGGTGACCTGCAAAACAGACACCGTAAGCTCGTCACTGAGAAGGGGGGGTTCCTCCTTGTGACCACCCTCCGGCGTGAGAATCAGACTAGATTGCTCTGAATATGTGTATATTGAGAGATTGCTAGATAAGATAAGATAATGAGATATCAGATGATATCCTTACCATTCCAAGGTGTTGGAGTATTTATAGCCGAAGGTAGGTTTCCTAGAAGGTACAGCCGCCTGAATAGTATTCCTGTTCTACCAACAGTGGACTACACACAGGCCATGCTGGTTGGTGGATAGACTACGGCCGACAGTAACAAGGTCGGCTGTACACTGTTCCTTTACTGCCGGCTATGCACTGTTCCACCAACTGTAGGCTGCGCACGTCCCATAGTAAGGGTTGGTGAGTAGGCAGCGGCTAATAGTGACAAACAGTACTAGAGGGTGCTCCTCCTCGTACTGTTGTCGGTAAGCTGTCACCCTGTGATTGGTTCATGGGCTGTTCTGGTCAGATCGTCTGTTCTGCCCATACCTTAGTAGGTATAGTACAAAAGATCTTCCAGAAGCATACGGACTGGCTCATTTAGGCGGGAGTATTCCCGCCTTGCTCATTCCTTCATGTGACTACTGAAGTAGCTAGTGCCTTGTGCGTGTAGCCTTGCTGTCAGTGCGGGTAGCCTTCCCTGATGGCTTGTATCCGCAACTGCGGGAACAAGCGGGGTACTTCACCATTGGGAGGCTTTCCCTGCGGGTACAGCTGGCGTACTGCGCGTAAGGTTTTCTCTGAGCATGGTGGGTCCTGCGGGAGCAGTTGGTCGTTGCGCAGACGTCCCTGTTCTAGGTGAGTCTTGCGGGTCCAACTGGGCTCTGCTGGGACCTACCTCTTCAAGTCCCCCCAGTCCAATGTTCTTCTCATGAATTTATATTAAGTGAGGTGAACTTTTGGACTAGCAAGGGGTTTTGAAAAGGGTTTTTAGTTTTTAGGTTTTCCGTGGGGATTCTTCCCGCGGTTTTCCTGATGTCACGCAGAAATTCCCGACTTTTCTGCTTGATTTTTGGGTATGAAGCGGGTAGGTTTGTAACCTCCTCGCAAGTCAGGAGCGTTGAGTCCCACTTGTGTGGATTCTTCATGGGGTTTTGGTAGTTTTCAACATAGTGATCAATTATGCTAAAACCACCAATTCCATCTTGGAGTTTCAAACAATATAGTTCTCGACGTTCCCGTCATGCGGGGATGTCATTCCCGTTTCCGCAAGCATGGCCCAGAAGATCCTTCTTGGTTTGAATTCCCTGCAGAGTGCTATGTATGTGAAGGGTTTTGCCTTGACACTGTACCCGCACTCGTCTTACAGTTACTTTACTTCCAAGGTATTCCTGGCGTCAATTCCCTGCGGGTGCTAAGTATGTGAAGGGTTTTGCCTTAACACTGTACCCGCACCTGTCTTACAGTTACTTGGTTGCCAAGGTAAGGGGTATTTTCCCGCCTACTTTTGAATCTTTTTTGAATTTTTTGAAATTCGAAGAGTTGGTGAAAGGATAAGAACAGTCCAAACCTCTGAAACGTCGTGCGACGGTTTCTTCTGACTGTGTCAGGACGTGCAGGAAGTTATGGTGACGTGACAGTACATGGTCATTCCAGACGCTTTTTCAGGCGCGTGGGCGCGATTTTTCGGGCGAGTGGCCGCGAAATTAATGGTACGCGTCCTTTCAACAGCTGTTGCCAGCTTGCTTTTTGCCACGTGTCATAGTTTCATTGCACCTTCGATTTCTCTCTCTTCCGCATTAAATTCATCGCATTAATTGCGATTAGTATATAAAGGGGGAGAGGGTTCTTTGTAATCCACACTTTCACTCTTCATCTTCAAAACGATTTCCGGCGAATACTCACCTTTTCAGTCGAGCATTCTCTTGAAATCGTTTTCTTCTTTCATCTGCAAGATGCCTTCTGCTTACGATCTTGAGGGTACAGCCCAGGAGGCTGGGGTGCACGCCGATGACAAGAGTACTGCTGGCGAGTGCCAGTGTGCTCTGCCTGTCGATCTATATCAGTACATCGTCAGGAAGTTCATGCTCGAGTCTCTCGAGCCTGAGTTTCCTGAACCTCATCAGACGGTGTATGATGCCCCCAGTGGCAAGATCGGGGTATATGCTACATTCTTTGTCTACGGGAATCTTAGGTTCCCGTTGACAAAGTTTGTGTACCGTGTCCTAGAGAGGCACGGTGTACACCTGACCGAGGTGCACCCGATGGCGATCGCGAAGATTCGCCACTTCGAGTGGGTGTGCCGGATTCTGGGCATTGAGCCCTTTGTCGACCGCCTGATGACCTTCTACACTTAGAGGTGCATCCAGGGGTGGTATACTCTGATAACCCGTATAAAGGGTTTGAAGATTTGCGCAACCGAGCGCAGTCTTCGCTCGTGGAAGCGGGAGTTCTTCTTCATCTCCGCCCGTGCCATCCCCCTTGCCATGAAATTTAAGAATGGGCAAGCTCTCCCCAGTCTTCACGCCTCCAACTACCAGGAGGCGGAATGGTTTTCAAAGATCTCCCAAGTCCAATCTCCGGTTTACCGGTTTGCGGAGTCCGGGATGGTGATGCTCGGGATGAGCCGGGTGTGGAAGGATGCGGATGCGCAAAAGATCCCGATCGTCCTCGAATACGGTTTGAACTCTGTTCCTTATGGTATGCTCTTTTTCTTTTTGTTGATTTAGAATCTCTTCTAACTTCTTTCCTGTTTATTTCAGAGGGGAATGACTTGCAGTCGCTCCTGTATCCGCGGGAGGCTGACAGTCCCGCTCGGATGGGTACTCGAGCTCTAGACGAGAACGAGTTGCCCATCCTTGAACAGACGGCGGATCGGTTCGTGGAGGTCTACCCGCTAGGCCACGAGATCCTGAGCGCCAGGCGGCCAGGTAAGGCGTTATTCAACCCTCGACCCCTCAATGTTGAAACCTCTGCCGGAATTCCTCTAATCTTATGTTCTGATGAGGAATCCGCAGATGGTCCTCCGTTGGTGCGGAAGAAGAAGGCCGCCGGCGGGAAGGGGAAGGAGAAGGTGGCCTCCACTGCCGATCCGGTGCCTCGGTCTGACTCAGAGGCCGAGAGCGAGGAGGTGGCGGGGAACCCCGGTGGTGAGAAGACCACTGCTCCGGAGGCTGTGACGACTGTCACCTCCGGAGAGCCCAGGATGACAACGGTGAGCGGCGCAAAGAGGCCGGCTCCATCGGGTTCATCCCCGCCTGTCCGCACTTTCAGGCTCAAGAAAACCCGTAAGTACAAACTTTTTATTTTTAACTTCATAGTTTTCCATCTTTAATACTTATCTTCTTTGTGCAGGCGTGGATGTTAACGCATTCCAGGGTGGAGCAGGGAAGGGTACCCCCCCGCCCATGACGGTAGGCTTGGTCAGCCTACCTGAGGCGACGACCCAGGCGGCTGTGCCTGCTTCCGCTGGTTCAGTTGCTCATTCCATTGAGCCAACTGTTCCAGCTGTGATGACATCACCGCCGGCTGTCAGTGCCATTTTTACCGCATCTTTCACTGAGCCGGCGGTTACTTTTGCTGCGGATTCCGCAGCGGCGACCGCGGCGGCCTTCACCATGCCTCCTCCGTCATCGGCAACGACGGCCGATCCTTCAGGTATGCATGGGGCTTCTCGCCAACCTCTGCCTCCTTCCCATCTACCTGACCTCTTGGACGGATTTCCCTTGGGTTCAGGTGATGGGTTTGGCGGCTATCGGCCTGTTATTGACCCTACAGGTGCGTAGGGTTCTTTTGGCCTATTTTTTTTTTTTTATATATATCATCTTTTCCTAATTGCTTTTTGTTTTTTGCAGTGTCGGATTCCAATGAAGTGTATGTTCCGCGATGGAACATCCGCCGAGGAACAACCCTTCGCACACCTGTGGAGTGCGTGGAGTGGGCTCGTCACGCAGCTCCCAGTGGTGCGTTGGGGGAAGCCATAGCTAGCTACCAGGAGGGTAGGCTAACCAATGAGCTTCGGGTTCTCCTGGCCCGGATGCAGCCGCGCGTCGAGCTGCTTTGTCGTGAAAACGACAAGTTAAAAGCAGCTCGCATTCAAGAAGTAGCTCAGGCGCGGGCTATCCGGGAGGAGAATAGGAGGCTCTCCGCCGCGGCCGCGGAGAAGGAGAAGGCGTTCAAGGCCCTTGAAGTTGAGGTTCAGGCCCGTCTCGAGGCCCGTTCCAAGGCTGCCCAAGCTGTTAACGAACAGCTTTGGCTAGCTAAGGAAACTGCTAGGAACGCGACTGAAAGGGCCACCAAGGCTGAAGCTGTTGCTGAGCCTCTACGCATCGAGAATGAGGAACTTAAAGCTAAATTAGAGGCGCTCCAACAGGCTCATGATGCCTTGGCGATGGAGGACGCGAAGAAGCTCCAAGAGATCCTGGACCAGAGGGGCGTGCTTGACCATACTGAGCGGAAGCTAAAGGGCGTCGAAGAGGCTGCTGCAAAGGAAGTGTTGCTTGCCAACCTCAATAAAAGTGAAGCCGAACGCGCCTGTAATCAAGCTCAAGCCGCCCTCCAAGAAGCTCTGGTTGCCCAGGAATGGCTTCTTCGAGAAGCGTTGTCTCAGGTAAGCTTTTCATGTCTTTACGCTTTTCTTTGTAAATAGAAAAGGTTTTAATACTTGTATATTTTTTTTTTGTAGGTTGTGCATCGGGTCTTCACGGAGACGTCTTATGACGATGCTATGAGCACAGCCCTCAACGCTTCTCATGAGGATGGGGAAAAGGCCGGCTTCCTGCTTGGTCTAGGGTTTGTTGAGAAAGGCATCACGCCTTCCAACTTCCCTTTGTATGATGTGGATACTGAAGCTGTTTATGACCAAGCAGTGAATCAGTATGCCGCCTTCCCGCATCCGGTGGTGGAGAAGGTAAACGAAGTCGCTGCTGCTGATGATGGGCTAGCTATTCTTAAAGCTTTCCTTGAACCGCCACGCTCTACTGATGGTGCGGGTCCAAGTGGAAGTGGTCCTGAAGCATGATCCTGAAGATCCCTTTCCACCATTAGCGTAGATTTTTGTTTTTTGTATAGCTTCTTTTGTATGCGGGTATGCACCCAGCAATCTTTGTAATATTTGAATTTTGATGGAATAAAGATTGTGTTAATTCTTTGCCTTGTTTATTTTACGCATGTTTTGATCTAACTTAGCAATTTCTTAAGTATTCAGATAAGTTAACTTTTCAACGTGGCAAATTATAAGTTTGTTTCGCTTCCTCTTTCATGATTGTGCGGGTATGACCGTCACTTACACTTAGTAGGATGGCTTGACTTTACTTATATCTGACCTGCGTGGAAGTTTTCCTCATCTTTTCCTTTGAAATTTTCTAAGTGTTCAGAATAAGTTAACCTTTGGACGTGGTAGATAATAGGTTGAAGTTTTGCTTCCTTGTTCGTGATTGTGCGGGTAAGACCGTCACTTGCACTTACAAGGATGGCTAAACTTTACTTACATCTAACCTGCATAGAGGTTTTCCTTAAAACTTGAAATTGTGTTTATGCGGGTTTTGCCGCCTTCCACACGTAACGACTTACTTCTTCCCCTATTTATGCGGTGAATACCGGCACATCAGTGTGGGAAGTTCATAAGTATAAAGGTAAGGCTATCAACACATTGTGAAAGGAGAATCATTTCCATTAGAAGTGGCTCTAGGCCTTTTCTTTACAAGTTTGGAATTGATCTACATATAACATTTGCGTAATTGAGCTCCATTCCATGTTCTTGGGATGGGAGTGCCATCGAGCCTTTCGAGCCGGTATGCGCCCTTTCCCAGAACTTCTTTGATAATGTATGGCCCTTCCCAGACCGGGGCCAGCTTTCCTGGGCGTTCTTGGTTCGAAGCCTCGTTGTTACGCAGTATGTAGTCTCCTACATTGAAGTTGCAGAGTTTTACCCGCGTGTTGTAGTACTTTTGCATTTGTCGCTTGTAGTTCTCTTCACGCACTGCGGCTAAGTCTCTGCGTTCCTCGGTTAGCATAAGGTCTAACCGTCTTTCCGCATCATTGTCTTCTGGTTGAATCAAGACCCTTGGTGAGGGTAAGCCAATTTCGACCGGGACCATGGCTTCGGTGCCATAAGTGAGACTGAACGGGGTTAGACCTGAATATGTGTTCCATAAGAATCAGACTAGATTGCTCTGAATATGTGTATATTAAGAGATTGCTAGATAAGATAAGATAATGAGATATCAGATGATGTCCTTACCATTCCAAGGTGTTGGAGTATTTATAGCCGAAGGTAGGTTTCCTAGAAGGTACAGCCGGCTGAATAGTATTCCTGTTCTACCAACAGTGGACTACACACAGGCCATGCTGGTTGGTGGATAGACTACGGCCGACAGTAACAAGGTCGGCTGTACACTGTTCCTTTACTGCCGGCTATGCACTGTTCCACAAACTGTAGGCTGCGCACGTCCCATAGTAATGGTTGGTGAGTAGGCAGCGGCTAATAGTGACAAACAGTACTAGAGGGTGCTCCTCCTCGTACTGTTGTCGGTGAGCTGTCACCCTGTGATTGGTTCATGGGCTGTTCTGGTCAGATCGTCTGTTCTGCCCATACCTTAGTAGGTATAGTACAAAAGATCTTCCAGAAGCATACGGACTGGCTCATTTAGGCGGGAGTATTCCCGCCTTGCTCATTCCTTCATGTGACTACTGAAGTAGCTAGTGCCTTGTGCGTGTAGCCTTGCTGTCAGTGCGGGTAGCCTTCCCTGATGGCTTGTATCCGCAACTGCGGGAACAAGCGGGGTACTTCACCATTGGGAGGCTTTCCCTGCGGGTACAGCTGGCGTACTGCGCGTAAGGTTTTCTCTGAGCATGGTGGGTCCTGCGGGAGCAGTTGGTCGTTGCGCAGATGTCCCTGTTCTAGGTGAGTCTTGCAGGTCCAACTGGGCTCTGCTGGGACCTACCTCTTCAGCATTGCAAGAGATGAAGAAATTAACCAACTTAATTTCACAACATACGGAAGTTTCTAATATATACATATTAACTTCTTATGGTCAATTGTAAAATTAATGAGCATTTAACACATATATACCATATTATGTTTTAAACTGTTTGAGAGATTATTTGTGGTTCTCATAGAAACAATGTGTAATTAAAGTGACTTGATAAATCAATAACGTATAGTAAAAGAAATTTACGTATGTATTTATCTCAATTAATTAAAGTGATTTTGTAAATATATAACGTATAGTAATAGAAATTTATGTACGTATTTATTTCAATTAAAGTGATATTACCTAGCTTTCTTCTTACAAACATATATGCTAAGATAAAGTTAATAAAATATTCGAAAAAAGAAAACAAAAACTAATGTTATGGTCTAATCAATGTTGGTTTGAAATGATTTTTTTTAAATATGTTAATATGTTGTATAACGAATTCTACTATTAATTTATATATATGGGGTCATAACCAAATACGATAGAATCGCATCGGTTCATTTTGTGTTAATTAATTTTTGTGCTTATTAATTGTGTTTACGGTTTAGTGTCTGTACTATCGAACCCACCTATTCTACATTTAAGATTTACTATCAGTACCATCGATACCCACTGCGTTGGTTCGATGCCATAACGCGCGGGGTTTTTGTGTTACCCTCTATAGTGACCAAATTCACGTTAGTCACCGCCGCGACATGCGTTTTGTTTATGTTTTAAATATGTTAAATTTATTGTATTTGGGTGGTGATGATTTTTTTCCACCGTAACACACGGATTTTTTTTTTTGGTTTTGAACATCTTAATCTACCTATTTTAATAAAGTAAAATAACTTTAGACACATGTCAGTTTGTGGTTAAAACTCATAATTTTTTCCCTTCAAACTAATAACTATGTCATAGATCAATAATTATTCACTTTAAATTTACACTCTATTAATATTATATTTATAACATGATTAAATTATTCAGTATACTTTAAACTCTATTTTATTATATATACTATACATTATAAAAATACATATTCTTATGATTTTTAAATATATGATTTAAATCTATCCATTTATTTTTTCAGTTAATTTACTAAACTATATATATATATAGGGTTAGGTTAGAATAAAAACCCACTTGATTTGTGAAAACTCTAGAAATCCATTCTTAACCACATGTTTTTAATTAAATATTAAATCTTGTGGTTCACAATTAAAGTTAATAAAAATGTAAAAGTTTATTTACATTTTCTCTCTCCTGAAAACATATATAAAAATTACTAAAAAAATATAAAAAAATAGCAAAACATTTTTTTTATGTTTTCGATGTTTTGTATTAAATGTTACAACATATATTACATGCAACAAAAAAAAAACGATGTTACATAGGGTTTTTACGGGTTTTCTCAACTCAAGAGGGTTTTCAAACTATACTTCTATATATATATATATATATATATATATATATATATATATATATATATATATATATAGGGTAGAGTTATAATAAAAAGTGGAGTGTGTCTAAAAAGTGTAGGAAGTAATCTGGTGCGTTAGATTTGATAATCTAATGGTCTAGATGAAAAGTGTGTTTTTTAGGCGGCGTGTTTTATTTTAATACTTGTTTTATAACATTCCGGGGGCATATTCGTCCAGTGTGTTATAATTTTTAAACACAAAGACCAAGAACATCAAGAACAATAGCACACTATGTTGAACAAAAACATAATAGACATCATACTAAGACATCAACTTTAAACACTCTACGACATTTTATTCCTCTTCGGCATTTCATCAAACATTTGGCGTGCAACCTCCACCGTTAGGGTTTTCCAGCTCACTCGTGAGATATGTCACAAGTCCGACGGCCACAACAATCGAATGGCTCCTCCGTCAAGCGAAACCGTCGATTATTGCCGCCACCGGCACCACTCCGGCCACCGTCACCCGGCCACCAACCCGATCCGGCACCAACAACCTTTTCCGGCGACTCCATGGTTTCCAGCACCCCCACCTTTTCCGGCGACTCCATGGTTTAGTTGATATTTATCTTTTCAGCTGAAAAGTGTAAACGGAGAAAACCGTTGGCGTGCAACACCGAAGAACATGATAACATGTTTGTACAAAAAAGACGGTGTGTTTTATTTTGTATAAACAAAAAATGTTATTGTCGGTAGCTTTCTATTTTCTCAAACACTAGTTTGTACTAGTTATCTAGAAATCCTCTAGAACCGCGAAAGAACGATACAAGTGAACCAGAGCTGCAGCCTCATTGGTGTATCAAACAGTCCATCTTCTGCTTCAGAATGTGAAGTTCTGTCTAGAATTGATGATCAATTAACGGAGAAAACTGGAGAGGATAAGGTGATTGTAAAAGATAAAGGAAAGCTTAATTCTTGTAGCAGTAGCAAAGAGAAGAAAAAGGTTGAAGGAGTGAGAAAAAGTGTGCATATTGATCGGTCTCTAGCTAAAGAAACTAGGGAAAAAGCAAGAGCAAGGGCAAGAAAGAGAACAACTGAAAAGATAAATATTAAGCTTGGTTAATGTCAATGACTTTATCCTCTCCAGTTTTCTCCGTTAATTGATCATTAATTAGACATACATAGATAAACAAAAACATGGAGCAGGGCCGTTTTTTGTGTTATCATGTTCTACTATTAGGTATATTATAAATTACCAAAAATAAGAGAAAACAATATGGACGATCTTACCCTTATATGCTTTAGTCCATCCAAAGGTCCAGATCACTTCCTACACTTTTTAGGAAATGTTCATTTCTTATTCTAACCTTACTATATATATATATACATATGTATGTATATATATATATATATGTATATATTAAATGTAATAATATATACCATTCACTTTCATGTATAATAAAGTTTATCATAGTCAGTTTCTTGATTTTTTTTATCAATGACTATTTCAGATTTTTATGGAACTTAAATTTGATTGTTACGGGTCAAAAGTTGGTAAATATATTGTGTGATACAAGTTAACTACATTTTGCTCAAAATTTGTTAAGGGCCAAAAAGGGATAATATCAGTATTTTTAAAAGTTTGAATGCAAGTAGATTTATCATCAAATTTTTTACGGGTTCAAATTTTTGACTTGAAAATGTCAAACAAAATAAAGTTAGAATTTTAAACATGATTTAGGTTTCGAATCTATTTTCAATGACATTGTTGGAAATAATGAAAAAATTCGGGATTTGGCTAATTGATTATTTTTCCCACAACTATTAAAATTTAAGAAAAGACGGAAAACACTTTCGACATTCTACCTCCAGGCCTATCAATGCTTCTAACTTTTATCAAATTTGAAACATTTGTGTCAGTATTGATTTTTCCTTTAATGGTGATTAAAATGTAGTGTGTGAAACATGTCATATAGAATTATGCTCAAGTGAAGCAAAACATTCACAAAATTAAACAAGTTAACGTGTTATTTTTATGTGTTGTCATTATGGAAAAGTCGAGAAGCCCCCTGAAAATTATAAAAATCATTTTCATTATGTAACTCAGAACTATTATTGTATGAAAAGTGTTTTCTGGTTGATTATATATATATATATATATATATATATATATATATATATATATATATATATATGATACTTAGAATTAAATTTCCAATAGATGGACTGTTCTCATGTATGTTTTGCACTTGCTTTATTATTATTATTATTATTATTATTATTATTTTTTTTTTTTTTTTTTATTAAGTTTTTTTTTTTGAAAAAATCATTTTCTGATATAAATAAAATCAATTTATGTGCACACAGTATAGATATAAGCATAGATGTAATCATTTTTTCCTATAAAGTGTGTACTTATTTACTTTATTTATAACTTTATTATTTGGATCATTTCGTGTGTTACATGGCTCTAAAGCTAGTTTGTTATATTGGGGTGTTAAATTTATTTTATTGTCTACCTCTAGTGTCGTAACCTAATATCGACTGAATTTACGTTAACTAACTAGGTTTATTGCAATTACCGTAACAAGCTAACCGGTACCTATCTAATTCGTGTTGCCACACCGCGGCAACACGACAGGTTTATTAATAGTTCTACATAAAAAAATGCCCTTTCGTCTACCTGCCCATCTATTGCTGCGGGTGGGTTCGACTGAGTTGAGTCAAGGTGGGTTTAAGCTTGAGCTTAAAATTAAACGAGGCAGCTTAACTAGGCTCACTCTCGATTTTGAAGTTAAGTGAGCCTAAGATCGAGCCAACGATCCGTGCCATGACCCGAGCCGAGCTTGGGACGAGTTTAGCTCGGTTACAAAAATGAGCCAACTCATGTTAAGGTTGTTTCAAATCATGTTTTTTTTAGCTAATTTCATTCGAGCTTTTATCAAACGAGCCACGAACTTTTTGAACTTG
Organism: Bidens hawaiensis; assembly: GCF_021521415.1. Lineage (NCBI taxonomy): Eukaryota > Viridiplantae > Streptophyta > Magnoliopsida > Asterales > Asteraceae > Bidens > Bidens hawaiensis. The sequence goes on from NW_027491945.1 coordinate 641,954, forward strand.
CCCAAAAGACATACATTTGTCTAGAAATGGCTTACAGAGCCTATA